>NC_044913.1:54221410-54469419 GCF_001633185.2 Quercus lobata | reverse complement strand
AAATGTTTCAAGTAATTTAAAATAAATAAAATATTTTGATTATATATCACAATTTTATGTTTTAATATGTAAAATTTATATACTACACACCATGTATACACAAAGTGACTCAATATATTTATGCACACATGTTGCGAAATTAATTTGTTTTTAATGTGTGACTCATAAATTATTAATAAAGTTTCAACTTTCAACATATATAATATTTAATTAAGCCGTGCATCGCACGGACTTAATACTAGTCTATATATATAATTTCGACATCTGAAACCCCTAATTTTCCACGTCAGCACAATATTTAAATAAAATTGTCATTTTATTTAAATCTTTTTGTTTAGTTCAAACTTAATAAGGAACAAAACTCTGTTTTTCTAACAAGTCCAACTTAAACTCAAACTCATCATTTTTTTTAAAATAAATTTTTTTTTTTTTTTAGTTCAAACTTAATAAGGAGTGAAACTCTATCTTACAAGTCCAACTTAAACTCAAACTCATAATTTTTTTTTAAACAAAATTATTTTGTTTAATCCAAACTTAACAAGGAGTGAAACTCTATCTCTCTAACAAATCCAACTTAAACTCAAACTCAAATATTAATAATTTTTCTTTAATATTTTTTGGCCTTTCAGAAGTTTTAATATCTGAATTTTTGAGTTATTTTTTTGCAGTATTTGAAATTATCTGACAAAATTTTTGTAAGCCATTACACGTTCAAGCAATGGTTTCTTCATCAATTTGTAACGCAAATTGAAATTATACAAGAGCAAATCATGTAATTTCTTAATCAATTTAATATTTTATAAAATTATTTTAATCTATCTCACAAATAGGTAAATTTCCATACATAATCCATATTAGCAACTAATTTCACTATAGTTAACTAGTCGTGGACTTTTCTAAGAAAAAGAAAAAACCACATATTGATGACAACATCAAATCAACCAAATTGAAGAATTATGTATATTAGTGAAAAAGTAATATAAAACAAATCTTACTGCTATAGATTTGCTCGTGTTTTATTCAAAGGAATCCATCTTTTCAATTGATTGCTCATGTAAACAAAGGTTATGATTGAATGATATAGAAGGAAAATTATGTAGAGGATTGAAGGAACATGGTACTTAAAATGGAACTACCAGAATGATGGGAAAAAGAAATTCATGTTTAGGCTGAATCTAGTTAGATTTTCTTGGAGAAAGAATTCACATGCATTCAATAATAAAGAGAAAATCTAAACCTCTATTTGAATCTCAAAGAGAAATCTGTATTTTTCTGTCACAGACACAATCAATGAATCGTCTCTCTAATTAATTAAGCCTATAGTTACCCATTAAACGCATGACAAAATTTAAGCAAATGGCTTACTAACAATGAACTTCCTAAAATTAGCACACCTATAACTAATTTTCCCAGCAAAATTTGGAGGATGCACATTGCACAATTATCCATCATAAACATATTCTGCCACTCTTGGCTTCACCACGCTACTCAGCCACCCTATGAAACTTCATACACCAGCGTGCCACATCACATGCTGCAATGTCACTTTGTGCATCCATGAATTCATTACTTTTTTTTTTTTTTTTTTTGAGAAAACATGAATTCATTACTTGATTTAAGCAAAGATATATTAAAATTATAGTTTTATTTGAGGCCAATTTAATGAAGGGAATTGGCCTGGTGGTGGCCGGTGGTGTAGATTTCTTTATAAGACGTTGGCTAGGCTGACTTTTTTTTTCTTCTTTTTGCTAGGTAACTTGAAGTTAGGAATTTTTCCAAAATCAGGGTAATATAGGAAATGATCATTTGTTTCCTGATGCATTATAGGGCCGGGTTTACATTGGAACATGGTGGCGATGATGGTGAACGTCTTGCTAAGGCCTCCCGGAGCAAACTGATTAAAGAGAGTAACAAAGACTATAAAAGAAGTGGCAGTGGTAATGAAAGTCATGAAAGCTATACTCTCTTTTGCTATTGATAATTGCACACACATTTATACACACTTAAAAAAGCAACTGAAATCATAACTTTTAAGCCACGAAAATATGAGCAAGTACTGCAGTAAAATATATGTTTGATAACATTCGATTTGATTAGGTTTACAAACCAGAGTAATATATTCAAGAGTTTTGTAACTCTGTTACACTGTCAGGTTCTTCCATGAAGGAGATTTTGATTCAAATCTCTTCTCCCCACTTATTATAATTTCATTTTAGGCCAATTCAACGAAGCAAAAAGGTGTAGTATAAATTTTTTGGCTTGGTTATGGTGATGTAGACTTCTCATAGGAAGGCGTTGGCGAGGCCGAGTATTACTAAGAAGGAGGCAGTGGTGGCAAAAGTTGATGAAATTGAAGATCTCGGTCGACCTGTTTACTTGACGAAATAGAGTAACCACCATGGTCACGGTGATGATGAGGAATGGAAAGGTGAGGCGGTGATGGCACTGGTACTGAATTTCTAGGTGGTGAAGTCACCGATTGTGGAACTATTCCAGAGGTAGTATGGAGATATGGTGAAGGTGTTACTGCATCTTTTGCTAAGGCCTCTGGAAGCGATACTAATGAGAAACAATATTAAGCAATCAAACTATTTTCATAATAGATAGTCGGCCAATGGCAATGAAACTCGAGTGAAAATCGAGTGACACTTGATTTCCAAGTGTATCAAACAAAATGTCTAATAGACTCGAATTGCTAGAAACAAAAATAGTTTGAACTGTTGCCTTACTAATAAAATAGTTTGAAGGATTTAGTTATTTTTTAAAAAATTCCCTTGTCCTTCTGAGTAGCTCTTTGTCACCCCATAAATATATTTCGTGTGGTGTGGAAATTTTACCTTTTGCGTGTGGAAACTTTGGTCAATCTTCACAAGTCATGCATTTTTGAGTGAGATACCACCTGTCTGCTCCTTTTTTCCTGAGTGTGTTAGATTTCACAATTACTCCTTTGAAGAGTTAAATGGAAATGTTTCCCACTAACAGTTTGATGAGGTAGAAATGGTTCTATCCTATAAGACTAGAGTCTTTCATCGCACTTTAGAGTAAGTGGGTTGATATTTTTCACTAATTAAGGTCACATTTCAGTGCAAGTAGTCAGCAGGGCAAATATTTAATTTTTTTTTTAAATAAAAATAAACAGATTTTAGCTTTTTCAATTGAATTTTCATTATTACTATTATTATTATTATTATTATTATTATTATTATTATTATTATTATTTTATAAAAGCATACATCGAAACTTAATTATGAAATTTTGCTAATAATTGTTTATTTGATAATTTTTTTGGGTGGACAAATTGTTTTCCTAATTGGTCCAATTAATCATTGCTAAGTTTTATTAATTTTGTAATTACATTTTTTGGTGTTTTGGATTGTAGAAAAGAAAAAATAGGGTTTGAGAAAGTTTGTTTAAAACTTAAATAATAATTTCCAAATTTTATATTCTTTTTAATGATTCACAAAATGTATAAATAAAATTATTAAAAAATGAATATTTTTGCTAACTTGCCAGTTGAATTCCTGAGAACAATTGTATTATTTTGTTTTGGTACAACAAAAATTTAATATATATATATATATATATATTATTTGTGATTGTTCCTATAATAAGTAAAAATATGATTATGAAATACATTACTCTTTATCAAATTAGTCTAAATTGTAAAAAATAAATTTAATGAGACCACACTAAAAAATAATTATTACGCGCAATACGCGGATCTGCAATTAGTTATAAATAAAGTATGATGTCATTAAGGAAATTTCATGTTAACAACAGCAATTAAAAATTTCTTTTTGCCATTCGTTATTGCTCATCCTCCTAAGCAACTCAGGTCAACCCTAAGAATATTTTCTGTCGTGTGGAAAATTAACCTTGTGCTTGGAAACCTAGTCAATCTCAACGTTGACAAAACATGCATTTTCGTGTGTCATAGGTATGCAATTCATGATTCCTCCTCCTAGCGCTCCTCCTTCTTATTTATTTATTTATTTTTTTTTTTTATGAAAATATTTCTTGTTACTGGTTTCAAAAAGTCTAGTGACATATATTTTGTTACACATTTTGCCACAACTTAGGCACGTGGCAAGTGGTCATTAGATTACTTTTCATCAAAATCTAGTTATAGATCCATGTATAAATGATGTAATTGAATTACAAGCTCATACTTTTGCATTTTATTTAAAAAAAAAAAAAAAAAAAAAGCTCTTACTTTTGCAAGTTATGACACAAAATGTGTGGCTAACTGTGTTGTCATAATAGAACTCATACTAGTTTGCTAAGGTGGGACATGATGGAACTGACTTAGGTCATTGCTTTGTCCAGTGTCCACTAGATTTAATCCTTGCCCAGACATGATTTTGTGAAGTTCTACAAAATAGGAGACTTAGGGGCTGTTTGGTAAACTTGTTTAAACACATATTTTCAGTTCTTAAACAACATTACACACATTTTTACACACATTTTTAGCCACACTTATTTCCGTACATGTTTTCAAATAACAAAACACATGTACCAAACACGCCCTTCGTTTGGATACCAATGAATAATGAAAATTATTTCACTATTCAGCTTATTTTTGCTGGTGAAAATGGCCAAATACCACCATTTCATAAAATTTGTAGCAAAAAAGCACTGTTTCGGAACTAAATGGGATCTACCACTTTTCCAGTACTCAAGTTCACTAAACTCGAGTTCCAAATAGTACTTGAGTTTAGAAAACTCGAGTTCCTAGTTTCTATTCCACTGTGGCATTGGCTGACATGGCATTTGGGCATTAAAAAATGCCACTTGTTACTCGAGTTTCCTGGACTCAAGTACTATATTAGTGTGGTACCCAAGTCCACTAAACTCGAGTATCAATCTGTATGAGAGGCTCCAATTTCTTGAGTGCAAAAATCATGCACATTGATACTCAAGTCCATGAAACTCGAGTATTGTGTTAGCAGTACCTGAATCCATTAAACTTGAGTATCAATCTGTATGTGAGGCCCCAATTTCTTGAGTGCAAAAATCATGCACATTGATACTTGAGTCCGTGAAACTTGAGTACTGTGTTAGCAGTACCCGAGTCCATTAAACTCGAGTATCAATTTGTATGAGAAGCCCCATTAAACTTGAGTGCAAAAATCGTGCACATTGATACTCAAGTCCGTGAAACTCAAGTACTGTGTTAGCAATACTTGAGTCCATTAAACTCGAGTATCAATCTGTATGGGAGGCCCCATTCTTGAGTGTAAAGAAAAAATGATTCTAAACCGATTTGCTTCTATGAAGGGAGATACTGATGATGTACTTTGGTCATCATGTAGAAATTAAAAAAAAAAAAAAAAATACATTTGATCTACATAGCACTTGAAAGCCTTTGCATAACCGTTTATAATGAGCTAAATCTCTGTGTTTTGGAATTCATATTCATGTTCTTTTCAGACAGAATAATATCAATTTCTTCATCCTTTCAGATAGGGATTACTTTTTATTGATTAAGGTAGTTGTAGGGACATTTGAGTGACGTTGAAAATTTGTACTTGAAATTGACTAATGAAATTGGTTGTACTAACAGGTTCACTGCAAATTTGAGCTTATGCACGAGACCTTATTCCTCACTGTCAACCTTATAGAGAGGTTCTTAGAGCACCAAATAGTTCTCAAAAAGAAGCTTCAATTGGTTGGGTTGACAGCCATGCTATTAGCTTTCAAATATGAGGAAGTTTCTGTCCCTATTGTGGAGGATCTTATTATGATATCAAACAAGTTTTTGTCCCTGAGAGGGAGATTGAGAGCGTGTGGGAGAGTGAGAGTGAGATGGTAGCGAGATTGAGAGGGAGATTGAGAAAGTGAGAGTGATGAGAGAGTAAGACTAAGTGGGAGAGAGGGAGATTCAGAGAGTGTAAGTGTGGGTAACAGGGGCCATACTCAAGTTTAATGGACTCGGGTATCAGACTAGCATAGTACTCGAGTCCAAGAAACTTGAGTACCAAGTGGAATTTTTTAATGCCCAAATGCCATGTCAGATGGTACCACGGTGGCAGAACTCGAGTTTACTGTAATCGAGTACCATTTGGAACTCGAGTTTGTAGAGCTCGAGTACTAGAAAAGTGGTAGATCACTAATTAGTTCCGAAACAATGCTTTTTTGCTATAAATTTTGCAAAATGGTAGTATTTGACTATTTTCACTACTATTCATGGGCCCCACTACACTTTTTGGTACTATTCATGGGCCCTACTATACTATTTCAGCTAACTTTTACCTTTATCTACAGTATGTTCAGCAATAAGTTTTCCGTTTTAGCAAAATAAGCGGTATCCAAATAGACTCTTAATCGCATTTTAGAGCAAAGTGTGGTTTGATATTTTCACAAAGGTCGCCTTTTAGAGCAACTAGTCAAATATTATCTTAAGAATTGGTTGCTTTCATTAGTTTACTAGCCGTTGACACGTGGGAGGCACAACAAATTATGAAGTGTAACATGAAATTAACCAATCAAATAGTTATATAATATATATATATATATATATATATGTATGTATTTGGTGATACGAGAGTTATGATAAGTTATTATGTATATTTGGGAAATCTGAAACAATATATATAAAAATATTGATTTAGCAAAAAAAATAAAAATAAAAATAAAAATATTGAATCCACTAAATTTCCACTTTTGTGAAGATCTAAGAGAGGTAATTGGTAGACATTTTTATCTCTAAATTTTATTGGAGAAGCTAATTTTCAGACTAAAACCCACAACCTATCTCTTTCGGTGGAAGTCACTTGCCATTACACCAAGACTCGACCTCTTTATTCATTGGAACGATCTTATCAATTGATTATTTATCAAATTATTGAAATGTTATCAAGAAAGCATGATGTAAGGAAATCCAACATGTTATTAACAAAAATAAAAAATTAAAAAAAAATTAAATGACTAAATTTTAGTGCAATAGCTATGATAATTTATATATTTGTATCTCTCTCAATTAGGAGTGTTCACGGGTCATATTGTGTTGGGTTTGTGCTTAACCCATGCCCAACCCGATCCCATGGGGTAGAGGAGAACCAAACCTGTTGTCAACCCATAAGGAACAATAGATCAAATTCTTCACTAATGGTGGTTGGATTTAGGCAAAACTAGTAACAGCAGTGATGAAGCGGAAAAATGACGGGGAAAGAAGAGATTGGATCAAATGTGGCAAGGATTGCTTGGATTTCATCAAATTCTGCTGGATCTTGTCGGATTTGATTGAGATCTCACTAGATGTAGGCGAGATCTCTCTAGATATGGTTGGATCTCATCGGATCTAACTAGATCTTAACAAATCTTAGAGAGGCAGAAAGTAGCAATGGTTCAAACGAGTTCAGTTCATCGAATTTTGAAGAAGGGAACCTGCCACTGGATCCATAGTCATAAGATTTCGGGGGAGAAAACCTGCCGTCAACTGCCTTAGTCACCAATCAGTTTTCAAATCGGGCCTTGTTAGATTTGCTAGGTGGGTCAATGGATAGCCCTACTCCCAACTAAGTTGCTATGAAAGAAAAAGTTTGAAACCCATAGAACGAATTACAGCCAACTACTTCTTGAAAAAATAGGTTGTGTAGAACTTTTTTCAGAAAGCCATAGAACTAATAGCTAAATTATAATGACTACAATATCAATGCAAAAGTAATGCTCCAATTATTTCAAAAATCTTGTAACTCAAATGGGATGGTATTTTTAATGGAGGTGTTCAGAGTTCAAATTGGACCCTTCATCCTCAACTATCAAATTATTAAAAAAAAAAAAAAAAAAAAAAAAACGCCTTGGCTTTAGAAGTCGTACATCCCCAAGTACAAGACACTGATCAGGTATGCAAAAGGCTTCCTCCTCCAATAAATGTAGTCAAACTTATTGTTTTCTTTTTGGTGTGAGAAACTAGTCAAACTTATTGTTGATGTTGCTGTCACAAATACCTATACTAACTTGTCCATAGTAGCTCGGAATGCTAGTGGTAACGTTTGGACAAATTTCAGAGACTACGTATCATTCCATATGAAAAATACACCTAACACACATACAGAAAGACACAGCACACTATACTTACAAAATGTTGTAACATAGCATTACTAGGACTTTTATTCCTACGTTGAGTACATTATGAGCAAGCAATAGCATTGTAATGTGTGCGTGTGTGTTATATATATATATGGAGGAGAATGTAAACAAGCACCCTCCGAATTCCTGCATTGAGTACATCATTTCTTACCTCCTTAAAAATTGGAGGGAGGAAAATCTTATTACAACAGACATAGGACATATTTGGAAGGTAAACTTAGCAAGAGGATAAACAATACTTTTTGCGCCCCTCCTAACCCAACTAAATGCACAAAAATCAAAACCACGAGTAAGCTCTACACAACAATATTGTTGAGCAAATTGTGTAGTAAAATATATGTTTATTGTGGCATTCTATAATTGTGTTTGATTACATAAATGGTTGAAGTCATATATATATATATATATATATTAGATTTAAAGGTCAAGAGTTAATACATAACTTTGTGGTTTAGTGGTACCACCCAATTTTCCTCGTAGGAAGATTTGAGTTTGAATCCCCTTCCCTCATTAATGTAAACAAAAATATAGTAGACTAATTCAAGGCCAATTGAATGAAGCAAAAAAGAAAAAATAATTGTCAAAGTTTATTGGCCCGGTGGTGGTGGCGTGGATTCCTCATGTTAGAGGAGCTAGTGGTAATGCCGACTTGTACTCAATTACAAGGACGTGTGGTGGGAAAGGATATCAGTGTTTTGGCTGGTGGGTGTGGCCGTGTGGGTGTTTGGGCATACCTATAGAAGCATATGGTGGCTGAATGAAAGGCTCTTCACGGGGATTTGGTGGTGGTGGTAGTCATCGTCGACATTTTGCTAAGTCCTCTGGGAGCAAGTTAATGAGACCAAACAATGACTATAATAAAAGTACTAGCCATGGCAAAAAAAAGTCATGATTGCTATACTTTCTTTTGCCATTGGTTATAGCTTATGCTTCTAAGCAACTCTTGTCAACCTAATAAATAGTTCTCGTGTTGTGGAAAATTAACCTATAATCTTGACAAAACATGCATTTTTGCGTGTGGGATACTGCCTTTAATTTAATTTTTCTGAGTGTGTTGGGTGTATTGTTCATGACACAATTATTTCTTTGGCGAGTTAATTTGGAAATATTTCCTGTTACCCGTTTACCAAGGCAAAGAAAGGATGGTTTAGGTTTCCAAGACTTCAAGTTGTTCAATTAAGCCTTGCTAGCAAAGCAATGTTGTTGGCACTTGTTGAATAGATTTGCTTATGTGAAGGAGTTAATTGATTTCCCAGTGGACTGTGGAAAATAGATACCAATGATAACATTTTTATTTTTTGAATTCAACAATATATAAAGGGAAACATTTGAATACATTTTTAAATTTGTGATATTTAATTTGAACCATGAAATCAATTTCAAGTGCAGAGAATTCTAATACAAACAAAAGGCAATAGGTGGAGGGGGGGCCTTCAGGGTCCAAACTAAATTTTAATTATCGGTCTGCTTTAATCTTTATGGGGTTCAAAGCTCATGTCAAACAGCAAAGTCTTCTTATGTAGAAGTTACCATGGTGTTGTCACCACAGACACTACGTTTTTTAACAGGAAATTTCTATTTTTTCAACAATTTTCCAGTCTTGCTTGACTCAGTTTGCAAAAGACCTGGGACTAAGGAATGTTGTTTTTGGAAGTCATAGCAAATCTTTTATGGATGCTGTTAGAAAACACGAATCAGAATAGTGTGGTTCAACCGTGTTCAGCTTCTCTGTACAAAATTAGAACTTGTGTAACTCTCCTGCTCGTGTCCTAGTGGAGAGAAAGGAAAAGTGAGAAGATAGTGTAGGCATAGGAAATTGAGTCTTATAAATAGATGCTGCTTCAAAGAATATGATGGCTTGTTTTATTTCACCTGTACCTTGTTCCACATGCTCAGGTAACGATTCTCCTCTTTTAAATTGTAAAGAAATATAGCTAGGCACAATGGCAGAGGCATGAAACGCAGAAACGGCTTTGCTTATGCTTAACATATCTTTGATTTTCCACTTGAAAAGCCAAATATTTATAACCAATCATAAAAGATTTTCCTTACTCTAAAAGAAGCGTAAAGAGCTACAGAGAAAAATTGAACCAGCAAATCATTGAAATCACATCACTACAACAGAAATTATATATAATTTCCTTTCTTCTCTAGTGATACTTAATTTTGATTACCACATCGCATTGCCGTGTAGTGATGTAGCTCTTAGAGGATGAGTACTCTGTACTCACTCTTCTTATTCATGCATATGGGCTCATATTCCTGCACTGAAGAAGATTGTGAGCAAACAGTGTAGTAAAACATATGTCAATTGTGGCATTTGATAATTTTTGTTTGATTATAAAAACGGTTGGAGGAATATATTAGATTTACATGCCAAAAGCTAACAAGTCAAGAGTTTTGTGACTCAAAATACTGATTCCCTCATAAAAGAGACCTCCACTTAAATCCCTATCTCTGTTTTAAGAAAAATATATATTAGACTTATAGTTTCATTTAAAGCCATGTTTTTTTAACGAAATTTATCCCTATCTCTGTTTTAAGAAAAATATTTATTAGACTTATAGTTTCATTTAAAGCCATATTTTTTTTATCGAAATTTATTTATAGCCAATTGAATGAAGTGAGAAAGGGAAATATAGATTTATTGGCATAGGGTTGGTGAGGATTTCCCACAAGAATGTCTAGTTGCCAAAATCCTGGAATTTTTAACAAAGACATTTAGAGTTAAAATCCCCACTCCCTCAATTGTCAAATTATATTTATATAAAGAATGTGTTGTCGAGAATGACTTCTACTTGGAAGAAGGTGGTGGTAATGGTGACGTTGATGATATTATGTGAATTTAGATGCAGGAGGTGGAAGTTTGCAAAACCTAAGTTAAAGAGTTGGAAAACCTTAGACAGGCCTTAAAAACATGGGGTCGACAATGGAGTTGGTGGCGATTGTGAAGGTCTACAAGAGGCAGAAAGAGCATCAATTGATACCTTTTCAATTCAACACATAAGTGACGAAATACACATATGTCCATTCGAAACATGTCATAACACCACGCTAGACTTCCAAAGAGTACTTCATTCATATAATCACTCCTAGACAAAATACTAGTACGCATTAACCTTTTGTCATAGTGACTCTATACATAACAAAGTGAAGCATACAAATATCTCAAAAGGTTTCAACTATCAAATACTTCCTCACTTTCGCCAGATATTGTAGCCAAATCATAATAGTTAGCTATGACACAAAAATGAAAGGACAACCGTTGGTCAATCAGATTCTTTTTGCAATAAACTCCATCCATGTTTTCTTCCTTCTATCTGGCATTGTAATGAAGACAATTCTACTATTCAAATTACAGAGTTCCTCTTGTACCTTAAAATAGGTATCATCATCCAGGTCTGTGTACTCATTGAGCATCCCAAAAGCTTTCTCAAGAGAAAACTTATCATCAGTGGTGACAGATTTACTAGATTTCTTAGTGCTAGCCTTAGCCTGCCTAGCTTGTAACCTTGCCCTACATAGTTCAGTATAGTCCCGGAGTCCCTGTGTAAGTTCATCCATTTTCTTAGCAGTCTTCTTCCCCTTAGACCATTCTTGTTGCATTGGACGTTTCTTACCACGTGTGGTGTGCTCATGACCCCTTGGGACATTGTTTGTGTCATCATCACTATCATCATCCAGGTCAGCATGTAATCCAGCATTGCGAAACTTCTTATCTAGCTCACGCTCTTCATCACTATTTGGAGCTGCTTGGTTTGAGGAAATTTGGAAGAAACCGGTGGCAGTAATTTTGTTGAACAGTATTCTTAGCAAATGATAGTGTTCACATCTGTTTTTCCAAAAGTCCTTGGCCTTGGGATTTTCCTACCAACAAGCAACATAAATATGTGAAACACATGTAGCATAGTATATGGCAAACACCAAGAAAAGACTGCTAATGCAATTGTACAAATAAAACACTAACCGCAAGTACATCTGCCCAAACTTCATCACTGGCAATAACCGTGTTTGTCTTAAAATCCCAACCCATTCCAGTATTTAGTAAATCTTGATAAATGGCCTCGTGTTTTGTTCTGAGCCTATCAAATTTTGTCTCAAGTTGTTGCATGACAAAGCACCGATTAGCTCGTGCATTGAGTTCATTTCGAATTTTTGTCCAAGTTCTCTTCTTAAAAACACCAGTTTTCATGTTCCCTTTCGCTTGTTCTTCGACCATAATATCTATAAACAACTTTTCAATCGCAGTAGGTCATAGTTTGAGGTCTTCCGCCTCATTCAATTCATGTGCCATCTATCGAAGATCATTCACATTAGCCTCAACTGAACAATATGCAATATAGAACCCAAGATATATAGAATGGCAAAATAATAAGATGGTTATCACATTGTTGCATGCATATGACCTGAAACCATACATAAGCATGAACCAATTATATTCAGCATTTATTCCAAGCATACACACACTTCATTGACCATACTACAAGTTATCCAACCCATATGCACCGGAAAAAGTTAATTATAAGTTATAGCTGATACAACATCGTCCTTTACTTGCCATTATAAATCTATTTCTTCCTTCATCCAAGCATCAATTAGCATTACTAAATTGTAAAAATTTCCATTGAACATGAGATTCAATCACACTACCCAATCTACAACTTCAATTGCAAGTCAAGCTTTATCCCATCCACCATAATACAAAATTTAATGTGGCTGTTTCAATTGTGTTTGTTCTCTTGAAACCCACAACTAAATATTTGTGAATCTCTCATTTCAGTTTGGTGCATGCATTGACATACATTTCAGGTTTCACAATGTGATCTAAGATCATCATAATTTCAGGTTTCACAACAGAACAAACAAATTAACTATGAAATTCTTCAAATATTTTCAACCCATCCTGTAGCCCTTAAAGAACACTTTGTGTTAATGCTCAAAAATTAAGAACGATTCAAACTTTCTCTATCTTGTATAAACTCTTCATGAGTATCTCTTACACTTTCTGTCTCATGGAGATAAGTTACATTTTTTTTTGCTAAACAGGAAATAAGTTACATAATTAAATATATCAGTGGAAATTACATCAAAATTATGAGCATATAAAATTAACATTGAGAGTTAAGTTAAACATATCCCAGAAACTCATGCACCCCAAAATCTCAAATATAACCACAAAATAATTTATCTACAAGCAAAACAATGTTAAACCCAGACGGGGATTCATGTCTGTTTACCCTGTTTCTATGTATATGAGGAAATGAAACCTATAAATATAATGTCAGATTTAAGACAGAAAACCCAGAAACTCAATACCCATGATCACCTTGTACGGCTTGAAGTTCAGAAATCACTGCAGATCCACCAATCACCCTACTATATCATACAAAGAAAAACAAAAGAAAAAAAAAAAAAATCAAACCACCAATAATTTTATCAAATTTTATGGCGTGTTTGAGAGAAAGAGAGAGAGAGAGAGAGAGAGAGAGAGAGGTTAAAAACCTTTTTGGCGACTGAGTGAGCTTCGACACCAAGTAGGGTTTCCTTTGCTTTGATTTGGGTGATTTATAAGGAGTAAAATTGAAAACAGAAAACAGAAAACAGGTGCACTTGTTTGGCAGCCAAACAAGTGATGGGTTCCATTTTATTTTTTCAAAATTCAAAAACATAAAACAGTATTCAACTGCGCGCCTGTTTGGTAAGTGTCTTTCACTTCAGTTTTATGTTTTCTAGCGTGTGTTGGGTGAAGAATAGTGGCAGTTTGTTATTAATCGGTAAAAAAGTAATTTGAGTTGTTGATTTTTAATTAGAATCAACTTACCACTTATAATTTATACTACTATTTAATGAGTTTTTCCTGTTTGAACTAGATTTATTTTTTATTTTGGGTTCTAAAATATCCCTATTTTCCTAGATTTAAATAGACACAACTAAAAAATAATTTGGTAAAACTACATCTTTTTAACTCTAAACATTACTTATAAAATAGGATTGGAACACCCCAACAACCCACTGTTCCCATCCAAAAAAAAAAAAAACCTTCCCACAATCCCAATTCCGACTACCACATCTTTAGAAGAGGAAAACAAAAAAAAACAAAAAAAACCCATGTACACCATGCCCATCAAAATTTTCATATGTAAAAGTTTCAAATTTATTACGTACCCCATTTGTGGGTAACACTGAGTTTTTATTTTTTGAGAGAGGTAAAGGTGGTAAGATTGAATAATTGGTTGGCTGAATGTTTCGAATTATATGTGGGTTTTTTTTTTTAATAATCGGATTAGAATTTGATGGATAAATTTTGCCAATTGGAAATGGATAAACTTGCAGTAACTTATTAAAAAATAATTATAAAAAGTTTAAATTTAGAGTATTAGTTTTCTTTGTTGGGCCAAAGAGGCGGGTTAAAACTTTAAACGTTGCTTAATCTTAAGGTAGTGGGGTTGTGTTTTAGTAATTAGAGGAAGAGTTTCTTCAAAAAAGTAGGTAATTGTGTAACTGTAGGTCTAGTGGAAGATCGTTTTTTTTTTTACTCTTTCTTAGGAAGTGGGGATAGTTCCTAAAAACACTACATATAAGACCATGTTAATTCTACTGCTTACCAAAAACACAAACCGTTCTTATCAAAAAAAGAAAAGAAAAAAAGACATAACTGTTCTTCTGCACCTACATCTCTTTCAGTGACAATTGAGACAAAATGTGTTTGGTGTTCGTATCAGAAATAAGAATGGTTGGTGAAAAAGAGGGTCCTACAATCGGTATAGATCTCGGGACGAGGTACTCATGCGTGGCAGTGTGGCTACGTGATCGTGTGGAGATAATAACCAACGAGCAAGGCAAGAGAATGATGACATCCCATGTTGCCTTCACTGACAATGAGCGCTTGATAGGTGATGCTGTCAAGAACCAAGTTGCTAGGAGTTCTACCAACTCCATCTTTGGTACTCTACTTCTCCATACATTTTATTTATTTTTTTGTTTTTATTTTATTTTATTTTATTATTTTGGAAATAGAAGTAACATACATGTGGATGAATTAAAGAAGCAAATTGAAAATATGACTTCAAATATAAAAGACTACGTATTATTGATCCTAACTAATTTATTGAGAATTCATGTTGTTGTTACTTTTTCCATTTCATCCAACTCATCAACTTGGCAAAACTAACTTAAATCATTTTTTTTTTTTTTTTTTTTTTTTTTATGTTGGGTTGATTTTTGTTTTTGTTTTTAGCCTTGACATATACTACTAGTGCAAATGATATGTGTTTTGATTGCATGAAAAAATAACAATGAAATCAACTTGACAAAATTTACTATAAAGTAAATTTTTTGTGGATTGATGAGTTAGGTTAGGTTGAATTTTTTGTTTGTTTGTTTTATTTTTAGCCTTGACATATACTACTTTTGCATATGATATGTGTTTTGACTGCATGAAAAAAGAAAAATGAAATCAACTTGACAAAATTTACTTAACTCAATATTTTTTGGGATTAATAATGGGTTAAGTTGGGTTGATATATTTTTTTTTAGCCTTGACATATACTACTTTGTGTTTTGACTGCATGATAGAAGAAAAATGAAACATTGGTAAATTTTTTAATCCTTATCCACCAATATAAGAATATATTTATAAACACTTTTTACATTTTTCATTATAATGCATTTGTGAGTGAAATAATTTTCTCATCACACCCCTAGATTTTTGTGATTGAAAAATGTAATGATCCTAAATTATAATTGATGCAAATTATTAAATTTTGCCCAAAAAATGGAAGAACTTCTGAGCGTGCGTGCTTAGAAACTAGTTTGTTGTAAAAGTGTTGTGGACAGAGTACTTCTCAAAGAACTATGGATGGATGTATGAGATATTTGTAAAATATAAGTTCACAGTTTAGATAAAATCTCTCACTAAACCTACATTCTCAGCAGTTTACCATCTCCTTATTTCTTATCTTTTTTGAAATTTAAATAGATGCATCATATTTTTCTACTCATCTCTTATAATTTTTAAAATATAAATAGACACACTCTATTTTCATTTTCTTGTAATCACCTTATCTCTTATTATTTTTGAAATTTAAACAGAAAGACCATATTTCCCTCCTTATCTCTTATAATTTTTAAGTTTAAACAGACACACTTTTTTTTTCTTGCTTCTTCTATGTTCTCTTTTATTTTAAACAGAAAAATCTCTAGGTATTTAGTAAACTCAAATTCATTATAAATTTTTATTGCACGAAAAAAGATGAATGAATGAAAATTTATGATACTAAAAGAAAAAATAAAAAAATTTGATTGTTATTAACTATACGATGATTATTTTGTTTTCTTTATTTTAATCATAAATTGTTATAAACTCAAATTCATCATAAATTTTTAGTGCACAAAAAAGATGAATGAATGAAAAAGTATGATACTAAAAAAACAAAATTGATTGTTATTAACTATACAATGATTATTTTGTTTTCTTTATTTTAATGATAAAATATATATAAGATTAAATCTTATAAGGACGTGATGTAAAACCCATGTTTTACTCATCGAATCCCAATATTCCACATTATCTTATTACATATTTAAGAATAAACATAATCACACTCAATCAATTCTAATACCCATATATAAATCCAACAAAATTGAGAATTTATTGAGATGCTATTAGGTGTGGTAGGATGTATTGAATTTCAAGTAAAATGCTGATGTGACAATCATTTATTAGATGGTGTAAAACATGGTTTTTTTACCCTATCCTTATAGAATTTAATCTCTCTCTCTCTCTCTCTCTCTCTCTCTCTCTCTCTCTCTCTCTCTCTTTATATATATATATGTGGGGCCCAAATGATTTATGGGCCAGGCCCATCTACCCGGGAAAAATCCGAAGGCCCAAGCCGAGGAGGGCTATGGCCCAAGCTCGACAAAATAGCCTGTGGATATCGCCGAGGACGGCTCAGTCCTCGGCAGACCTAAAGTTTCCCCCCCCCTGAAAGAGGGGTAAAAACGGTATAGGACCGAAACTAGGACGAAAGATCTAAAATATCCAGGGAAAGCTGCCCTTACTGCCATTCAATGCTCTGAACCTGACAGAGCCGCATTCGTTGGCTTTTACAACCACCCCCAACGACTTTGAATATGGGCTGATGGGACAAGTATCAATTTTGGAAAAGTTGACCCTATACGTGGACGAAGGACAATGAACGCAGGCGAATATAAAAAGGAAAAACAAGTAACCTAAGAGGGGGTTGGGAAAAATGGCCAAAAACCAGAGCCTCCCAGCCCACCTCCAGGAGAAAGACTCCAGGGGTGAAGGAAAACTTAAACGTGTACGAACACCGTGAAAAACCCACCGCCTGTCAATCAAGGCCTAGCCTTCCAAACCCACGCTCTACAAATGATATTGTTAGGGGCCTTTTTACGTGCGAACCCGACACTGTTACGATCCGCCACGAATCGCGTCCTTACAATTGGCGCCGTCTGTGGGAAAGGCTTGTGTGTTGGTATAGGAAGTGGGTCGATAGAGTTTCTTCGTTATATCTAACCGTTGGTTATAGAGTTCTAGTATAAAGTTATGTTAGGGACTACGTTTCTTGACTAGGGGCTTGGTTGAGGAGCTCACTCCTTTAAAGCCAAGGTCCCCCGTAAAGAGCAAACTAGGTGCTTAGTAGCGTTAACCGTATGGATAAACTCTAGGGGCTTGGCTGAGGAGTTAACTCCCCTAAAGCCAAGATCCCACACAAAGAGAAAACTAGGTTCTGGACAGAACCAAGGCGTTGCATAGTCCACGGACTCAAGCCTCTGGGGAAACCAACTACCTGGATGTGGAAAACTAGGTTTTGGACAGAACCAAGGCATTGCATGGTCTACGGACTCAAGCCTCTGGGGAAACCAACTACCTGGATGAGGAAAACTAGGTTTTGGACAGAACCAAGGCATTGCATAGTCCTCGGACTCAAGCCTCTGGGGAAACCAACTACCTGGATGAGGAAAACTAGGTTTTGGACAGAACCAAGGCATTGCATAGTCCTCGGACTCAAGCCTCTGGGGAAACCAACTACCTGGATGAGGAAACTAGGTTTTGGACAGAACCAAGGCATTGCATGGTCCTCGGACTCAAGCCTCTGGGGAAACCAACTACCTGGATGAGGAAAACTAGGTTTTGGACAGAACCAAGGCATTGCATGGTCTCGGACTCAAGCCTCTGGGGAAACCAACTACCTGGATGAGGAAAACTAGGTTTTGGACAGAACCAAGGCATTGCATAGGGACTCAAGGTGGATCTACATGGACTCAAGCCTCTGGGGAAACCAACTACCTGGATGTGGAAAACTAGGTTTTGGACAGAACCAAGGCATTGCATAGTCCTCGGACTCAAGCCTCTGGGGAAACCAACTACCTGGATGTGGAAAACTAGGTTTTGGACAGAACCAAGGCATTGCATGGTCTACGGACTCAAGCCTCTGGGGAAACCAACTACCTGGATGAGGAAAACTAGGTTTTGGACAGAACCAAGGCCTTGCATAGTCCTCGGACTCAAGCCTCTGGGGAAACCAACTACCTGGATGAGGAACCAACTATTTAAAAAAAAAACTATGGCACATAAACCTCAAAATCCATCCAAAGAGAGCTCCGCGTTAACAGATGGGTTAATATCTTGATTGCGCGGATTCCTCAGTCTACCCTCTGATCCCCCAATATCAAAGGGGTTGATGCGATACGGCGCAACATATTATCCAAAAGCACAACCAAAGCCCCTCGCTACTCAGCTACCCTCTCGGACGAATTACTTAGAGTTTATCCTACTCGGACATCGCTCTAGCACGCATCGCGCAGCACTCCGCCGTTATCCCGGTTAGTTCCAAGAGTTTAATTTATTGATGATTAACCTTGTTATGCTTGATAATATTTGTAAGTCTAAACTAGTAGGAATCTGTGTTAAGGCATTTCTCTGCCTAGAATGTCATTAAGGGCAAGCTCATATTTAATATTCATGTATAAAGTAGTGGTTACGGAGAAGAAAGATATGTATAGAGAAATAGACACATATTTTATTAAGACAAAGGAACAGTACAGTGTACAATGGAAAGCTGAAACAAAGCCTACATCGAAGCTAACTACGTAAGTAACGAAGAATACAAGAGAGTGAAGATAAAGCCGAGGAGGTAGCACAGAAGAGAAGTTGGCTACTGCCTCGAGACCTTGTTCCTCCTCAGTGCTTTTGCACGCCCATAACTCAGGCAGCAAAAGAACCCAACTTGGGGCCTGCACCGATACAGAAAAGGTGCAGGGAACCTGACCTCAGGCTAACACCATCTACAAAAAAGGTGCAGGGAGCCGGAAGCTGGGAAGCCCCCGCAGAAATTTGCCTGCTACAAGGCAGACGGCGCTGATGGTGGAAATTCCTTTTTCTGACATACCAAAAATCTGGCATGACCAGAACCTGCTTCGGATTTTGACTAAAAGAAGGAGGAATACCATCTTCCTCCTGTCAAGACGGAGGACTGGCTTGAATCTGTGCCATCCTTGTCCATACCGTATCACCTTGAGGATTCGGTGCCTCTGAAGCGTGCGGAGACTTTTCATCCCTATCCAAGCCTCAAACATTTTGCTTTGAGGCAGTGGCACTAGAAAGAGAGATCGCGGATATGGAAGAAATATAGTTCTGAAGGGAACACGAGAGTTCATGTGCAAGTGAAGTGATCCCCTATCCCATTTATACCTAGAAGTAAACCGGTGGCATTTAATTCGCGCAGCGTCCCAAGGAACGCTACAGACAAAACGTCTCTGGCTCGATTTCCAACGTCGTCTGCAACCCTGAGGTTAAAGGAGTCTCGAGAAGGCGCACCTCGAACACTGGGACGCCAAGAAGTACCGCGTGATCAAAGACTACGGAAATACCTCTCAATTTGTGGGCCCAGTAAATTCGCGGCTCAGGCCCGTTCAGCATATGTGCCCAGGGACAGAACCAAGGCCTTGTATGGTCCTCGGACTCAAGCCTATGGGGAAACCAACTACAAAAAAATTATAAAAATTACAAGTTTTGGACAGAACCAAGGCCTTGTATGGTCCTCGGACTCAAGCCTATGGGGAAACCAAGTACAAAAAAATTATAAAAATTACAAGTTTTGGACAGAACCGAGGCCTTGTATGGTCCTCGGACCCAAGCCAATGGGGAAACCAAATACTTGGATAAGAAAAGGTTTGAATCTCGTAAGATGGGATACTTGATAAAAATGTCAGGTCACTTCATCCACGGCTTAAACACTATAAAAGGTAAAGGCCAATAAAGGTGTAAGGAAGGGGGTGGAACGCCCCAGCATTTAGTCATATAAGAATGCCGCTCATTTGGTGGGTGATATGTCTTCAAATGGTTATTCCTTACATGACATCAGGCCTTCGTTTTTCTCCTCGGCTAGCATGGGGTAAGTATTACTCTTCACTGATCGGCCTTATTGTGCCAAGCATTTCTATTAAAGTTATGGCGATGTCTTTTTATTATCAAGTCTTTTGGTCTTAGTTGTCATTGATTTAGATGCTATATTATTGTGCCGAGCAGCGTTTGTAGATTCAAAAAAAAAAAAAAAGAGAAGGCATAGAGACAAAACATGCGAAATAAAATAACAACGAATCTTATTAATACGAAAAATTATTACAATGTACAAAGAGGGGCTCGAACGAGCCTATACAAAATGTGAACTGCCTAAGCGACAATTACATCCGTAATACAGATAAGTAAACTGCCAAGCGTCTTTTAAACTCGTCTTCAAAGTCTCTCCAATCTTTGCCTCAATACTGCTCATATTATGATAAGAACCTTCTTTGGGAAGAAATGGCGGAGAAGGAAATAGTAAGGAAGAAATCAATAAAGAAGATGGAGGAGATGAATGAAGAAGATGGAGGACATGAGTAAAGAAGGAGGAGAAGAAGAGAGAAGAGATGAAAAGAAAGAAAAAGAAGCAAAAGAGGGAGAAGTGAAAGCACCAGGATGGAACTGGTGCTGGGAAGACTAAGAAAAGGAGACGGAGAATAGCCCCAGTGAAGGAAGAGAGGAAGAAGTAGAGACACTTAGTCCCTGTCTCGATCCTGACTCCCAACACACTGGAGCCATACTAGGTATGCTCATAGGAGAGCGGTTGGTACTGATGATGGGTGTTCTCGACTCAGTCACGCCGAAAGTTTGACGTGACAAGTCCTTGCTTCGGATTTTAACTGAAAGAAGGGTGAGGTTGATTTTGAGTCTTCGCCATCCCTGTCCCGATCGAGCCATAATGGGCTTTATTGGAACATGGCGTTTATGGGAGGGGTTTGGCTCCTGCATCACTCATTGTTATGATAAAGTGTATCACGATTTAATTTGTGAACCAGTGGGTAAAATGAACCCTAGGGGAGGCCAAGTATTTCAAATCTCAGAAAGATGAGAAGGAATTCTTTACAAAAACAATAACCTCCGCCCTTCCTTCTTATACTGAGGGTGGAGCGGGAGACATTTAATAGGTTCAGATATCCAAAAGAATCTGCCAACACAAACATGCCGGTTCCGTTTCTCCACTCCATCAAAACAAACCGCTGAATTAAAGTAGTCTCGTAAATAGTGGTTATTAAAAGCACGTTTTGGGATGCCCAAACGATAAGAGCGCATCAAGCGCGAAATCAAAAAGCTGTCTCATAGACCGGCGCATTTCTTGGACAGATGAGGAGCCGCCAGCATTATTAAAAGGCCAAATTGATTGGGCCGTAGGAAGAGGTCTGGCATCACCAAAACCCCCCTTTCCAACCAGGAGGTTGGACAGCCGGGTTTTGAGGGGCTATTGTGGGGCCCAAATGATTTATGGGCCAGGCCCATCTACCCGGGGAAAATCCGAAGGCCCAAGCCGAGGAGGGCTATGGCCCAAGCTCGACAAAATAGCCTGTGGATATCGCCGAGGACGGCTCAGTCCTCGGCAGACCTAAAGTTTCCCCCCCTGAAAGAGGGGTAAAAACGGTATAGGACCGAAACCAGGACGAAAGATCTAAAATATCCAGGGAAAGCTGCCCTTACTGCCATTCAATGCTCTGAACCTGACAGAGCCGCATTCGTTGGCTTTTACAACCACCCCCAACGACTTTGAATATGGGCTGATGGGACAAGTATCAATTTTGGAAAAGTTGACCCTATACGTGGACGAAGGACAATGAACGCAGGCGAATATAAAAAGGAAAAACAAGTAACCTAAGAGGGGGTTGGGAAAAATGGCCAAAAACCAGAGCCTCCCAGCCCACCTCCAGGAGAAAGACTCCAGGGGTGAAGGAAAACTTAAACGTGTACGAACACCGTGAAAAACCCACCGCCTGTCAATCAAGGCCTAGCCTTCCAAACCCACGCTCTACAAATGATATTGTTAGGGGCCTTTTTACGTGCGAACCCGACACTGTTACGGTCCGCCACGAATCGCGTCCTTACAATATATATATAATTTGTAGTTAATTGAGATTATGAAAAAATACATTAGTAAAATTTACATTTGTTAGCTTGTTACATGTATGACAAATATACTGACATATACTAATTGTTTATTTATATTATTATTGATGGTGAGTTGAATCAAACTCATTTCGTTCGTGACTAGACCACGCCCAAGTCAATTTACAAGTAAAGAAATCAAGTAAAAAGTATCACTGGAAGTGAATAAGCTTTGTTCAGAGGTTTTGGTGAACATCCAAACTAGCTTGGTCGTCCATGTCAAAAGAGAGCACGAACGACCACTCCACACTTAGTAAACTTTAGAAGGATTTTATACAAATGCCCAATAATCGAATCACGTTCTACCATTTCGAAATGTGGAAAGGTTTTCTTGAAATTCGCTCCATTTTCTCCACTAACCCCACATATTTCTTATGATAATAGTGGATCCAAACAAGTAGACTCACTAAATGCTCTCTATAAAAGGAACCTAACTCCATTAGCCCAAGTTACGTTTTCAATATTCCAACACTTAGAATACCTGAGATAGAGAGAGAACTAACTTAACCGTCGGAGGATCCTTGGACGATTCACCTCACTCACCTTTGAAAGTTAATTTTTTCCTTTACAAGTCATCCAATCACCGTTGAAGCCCAGAGCATTCAGCCTACTGATTTTTCAAACATCATCAACTATTAAAATAATTTTACTCTCAATCTTTTTTTTTTTTTAAATTAATTTATTTATTTTTAAATCTTGCCTCTTGGCCAAGGTCTGATGTTTTCACAAAGATCGTGTTTCAGTGGTCAAATATTTTCGCAAGAATTGGCTGCTTATTTCACTATAGTTAACTACTTAACTAGACGTGGACTTTTCTAAGAAAAAGAAAAACCACATATATTAATGACAACCTGAAATCAACCAAATTGAAGAAATTATGTATATTTGTGCAAAAGTAATATAAAACAAATCTAAATGATATAGATTTGCTCATGTTTTATTCAAAGGAATCCATCTTATCAATTGATTATTTATCAACTAATTGAGGCATTATCTTAAAAAGAATGACGTAAGGAAATCCGACATGTTAATAACAACACTCAGAAATTTGAACTGATATAAATTATTATGCAATGGGTACTACGATAATCTAAGAGATTTGTGTCTCTCCCAACTAAGTCACTATGAAAGTAAAAATTTTGAGAGCCTATATATAGAACTAATTACTAGCCACTACGTACTACCTGAAAAAGTAAACAGGTTAAGCAAAACTTTTTTCTCCAAAATATAGATGAGGGAGTGAGGTAATAAATCAAATTTTATACTCCATTTGTTTTGAAGGAAAAACGTTTTCCGCATATTGAGAGTACTGTTTGGTACGGTGGAAAACACGTCAACTTAAAATGTTCTCTATAGTCAACCAAAAAAAAACTAATGGAGTAACAACCATGCATTTTCTTCTTTTTCAAGAGTGGAAAGCATATGACAGATTGCAATAAAGTCTTGATGTTTGAGACAAGGTTGGATGTGTAACATGTGTTTATATTTATGTCTAGGTTTTCTAGTGATGGCGGAAATTTTCTACTGGATAGATTCTGCAGAAATTGTATTGGTAGATTCTGCAGTAGGACACTGATCAAGAACATTGTTGTAGGTTGAAGTATGGAGAAGAAATTGGTGAATTTTAATGCTGTGGGTGAGGGTATATAATGAGCGAAGAAAGGTTTTCTTGGAGTTGAGGTTGGTTGAAGATGAAAGAATCAGATTTATGTGAATATGCAGATCAGAAAATCTAATATGGCTAATTGGAAATTTGTGGTGTTTGTTTGAAATTTGTGAAGGAAGGTTATGGTTGAATGATATAGGAAGAAAATTATTTTGTTGAGTGAAGGATCATGGTACTAATTGAAATGGAACTACCAGAATGATGGGAAAAAGAAATTAATGTTTAGGCCGAATCTGGTTAGATTTTCTTGAAGAAAGAATTCCCGTGCATTCAATAAAGAGAAAATCTAAACCTAATCTCAATTAAACAAAAATCTGTATTTTTCTGTCACAAACACAATGAATGAGTTACAATAACTATTCGTCTCTCTAATTAATTAAGCCTATAGTTACACATTTAACGCATTACAAAACTTAAGCAAATGGCATACTAACAATGAGCTTCCTAAAATTTAGCGCACCTATAACTATTTTCCCCGCAAAATTTGAAAGATGCCAGGGCCGGCTCAAGGCCTAGGCAAGTTAGGTCTAGGCCTAAGGCCCCACTAAAAAACAAAATTTTTCTTTGGAAAAAAAAGCCCCATTTTTTTATAGTTAAAGGCCCAAATTTTTATAAAATTATATATATTTTCTAAAGGTTGTACATTTTTTTTATTAGTGATGTACAAATTTTTCTATTAGTTTACAAATTGCCATGTTATTAATTACAAAAAAATGTAATATAAATATTCATTAGTTAAATTGATGAAATTCATCAATGAGAAACAATATCACATTATATTTTGAACATTTTATAGTACTTTTAATTAGCGCATTTTTCTTTTTCATTTCTATTAAGACTCTCAAAGTACGAGACAACCTTAACTCAATTGAAACCCTAAAATATTTCAAAAAGATATTGCAAATGTGTTAAATCATCAATTATAGATTAATCTCCCCTAATAGTTTGAGACTTTGATTTTTGTAAACTAATATCCTACAAAACCATACACCAAATAATATCTCTCTCTCTCTCTCTCTCTCTTAAAATCAAAATATAAAATTAAAAATTAGATTACAACTTTATTTAACTATGTATTGTCTTATATCCAAAAT
The DNA here is from genome assembly GCF_001633185.2 of Quercus lobata. Lineage (NCBI taxonomy): Eukaryota > Viridiplantae > Streptophyta > Magnoliopsida > Fagales > Fagaceae > Quercus > Quercus lobata. The sequence goes on along the minus strand of NC_044913.1, from coordinate 54,444,068 downwards.
AAAGTTTCTTTTCCAATCGCAATATATTTTTATTTCTTTTTATTAATATTTATAATTCAACTATGATATTCAATTCTCTATATGAAATTAATATTAGTCTAGTTGGTATTATTTATGTATTTAATATATCAAATTAACCTTAATTTGATTAGTATTAAATAATTTTGTTTAATTAATATTTATATATTAAAGGTCCTGCATAAATTTTTCGTCTTAGACCCCAAATTATGTTGGGCCGCCCCTGAAAGATGCACATTGCACAATTATTATCCATCGCAAACATATTCTGCCACTCTTGGCTTCACCACGCTACTCAGCCACCCTATGAAACTTCAAACACTGGCGTGCGCTGCGTGCCGCATCACATGCTGCCATGTCTCTTTGTGCATCCATGAATTCATTAATTACTTGATATAAGCAAAGATATATTAAACTTATAGTTTTATTTAAGGCCAATTTAATGAAAGGAATTGGGCTGCTGGTGGTGGTGGTGTAAATTTCTTATAAGATGTTGGCTAGGCTGACTTTTTTCTTTTTCCTTCTTTTTGCTAGGTAACTTGACGTTAGGAGATCGTAGTGATGTTGAATTGAGAAAATACTTCAAGTCACGATTTCCAATAGCAGTAATAAACACTACTCTTGTCTCTTGAATAAATAATGAGCATATACTGCAGTAAAATACTAAAATATATGTTTCATAGCATTCGATTTGATTATATAAATGGTTTGAGATATACATTAGGTTTACAAACCAAAGTAATAAATTCAAGAGTTTTGTAACTACGTACACTGTCAGGTTCTTCCATGAAGGAGATTTCGATTCAAATCTCTTCCCCTGCTTGTTATAAATTTCAGGCCAATTCAACGAAGCAAAAAAGGTGTAGTATAAATTTATTGGCTCAGTTGTGGTGTTGTAGATTTCTCATAACAAGGCGTTGGCGAGGCCGAGTATTACTAAGAAGGAGGCGGTGGTGCAAAAGTTAATGAATTCCAAGATCTTGGTCGACCTGTTTACTTGACGAAGTATGGTGACCACGCTGGTGATAGGGAGTGCCAATCTTAGGCGTTGGTGGCTTTGATGCTGAATTTCTAGCTGGTGGTGGATTCACGTACCGATTGTGGAACTATACCAGAGTATGTACTGGAATATGGTGGCGGTGTTACTGTATGTTTTGTTAAGGCATCTGGGAGCGAACTAGTGAGACTAACAATCACTATAAAAGAAGTGGCAATGGCAATGAAAGTAATGGAAGCTATTCTGTCTTTCGCCATTTGTAATAGCTTATCCATCTAAGTAACTCTTGTCACCCCATAAATATATATTTCGTGGTGTGTGGAAAATTTTCCTTTTGCGTGCGGAAACTTTGATCAATCTTCACACTCAGCTCCTTTTTCTGAGTGTGTTAGGTTTCACAATTACTTCTTTGAAGAGTTACATGGAAATGTTTTCCATTAACAGTTTAATAAGGTATAAATGGTTCTGTCCTATAAGACGAGTCTTTCATTGCACTTTAGAGTATGTGGTCTGATATTTTTCACTAATTAAGTGAAAAATATTTATTTTTCACTATAAGGTCACATTTCAATGCAAGTGGTCAGCCGGGCAAATATTTATTTTTTTTATAAATAAAATTGAAAATTGCTGCTTCTAATAGTTAATTACTAATTAGACGTTAACCATGTGATGCATGAAAAATTATTAAAAGTGTAACATGTAATTAATCAAATTGAAGAGTGATGTATATTTGTGCAATCTGATATGGTATAAAAATATATATAACTCACATAGCTTTGCTCATATTTTATTCCTAGAAACTCGTCACATCAATTTTTGTTTTTTTGAGAAGGAACTCATCACATCAATTGAATGTTTATCAATTAATTCAAACATCATAAAGAAAGTATGTGTCATTAAGGAAATTTCATAATAAAAACAGCAGTTAAAAATTTCATTTTGCTATTCGTTATTGCTTATCCTCCTAAGCGACTAAGGTCAACCCCATAATTTTTTTGAGTCGTGTGGAAAATTAATCTTGTGCGTGGAAAGTCAATCTTAAGTGTGTTAGTTATGCTATTCACAGTTTTTTTTTTTTTCATGAGTATCTACGGTGGATCCATGTCTAATTGGTGTAATCCAATCACAAGCTGACACTTACGCAAGTTAATTATGACACAACATGTGTGATTAAGTGTGTTCCCAAAAGAAATCTAATAGTTAACTAAGGTAGGACATGGTAGAACCGACTTGATCCAATGATCTGTCCACTGGATCTAATTCTTGCCCGGAAATGGTTTTATGAAGTCCAGTGTTCTAATATGAATTTTTATGATTGCATATGAAAACACTCTGTAAAATTTTCATGTAGTTAAAGCTTGTAGGACTGCAATCCATTTTGAAGCCCCTATTGAAATCGATCGGATGAAGAGGTTGCAAACTTGCAATAGGTTATGCAACCTGAAAAAGGAAAAAGGAAAAAACAGGTTACGCAAAACATTTTTCTCCAAAATATAGATAAGAGAGTGAGGTAATAAAACAAAATTTATACCCCATTTGTTTTGAAGGAAAAAATGTTTTCTGCATATTGAGTGCTTGGTCGTGGAAAACACGCCAACTAAAAATGTTTTCTATAGTCAACAAAAACAAAAAAGAAAAGAAGAAAAAAAAGCCTAATCAAGGAAAAACCGGTTTTCTTCTTTTTCCGGAGTGCATGGAAAGCGTATGAAATATTGAAATAAATTCTAGATGGTTGAGATGTGTTATGTTTAAGATGTCTAGAAAATTTCTACTTGACAGATTCTGCAGAAATTGTATTGGCTGATTCTGTAGTAGGAAACTGATCAAGAACAGAGTTGTAGGTTCCTTTATGGAGAAGAAATAGGTGAATCTTAATGCTGTGGGTTAGGGTATTGAGTGAAGAAAGGTTTTCTTGGAGTTAAGGTTGGTTGAAGATGAAAGAATCAGATTCATGTGGATATATCTAGGTCAGAAAATCTGTTACGGCCAAATGGAAATTTTTTGAGCCCACATGTGGGGAGCGTTCGTATTATGTGGTTAAATGATTAAATTTACCATCTTTTAATAACCTAAGCTTTTAGAAAAATTGGTAATTTTTCAAATTCATGGCACTTATTTGGTATTTTTAAAGGAAGGTTATGGTTTCTTGATTGGCCTAATGATAAAGGAGGAGGAAAATTATGTGTATGATTGAAGGATCATGGCACTCGAAATGAAGCTACCTGGCCGAATGAAGCAAAAAACAAATTCATGTTGAGGCCAAGTTTGGTTAGATTTTCTTGGTGAAAAAATTCCTTCAACTCAATGGATCTAAGATCAAAATTCTATGCTTTGATATATACCAAATGAAGCAAGAGAAAGGATTCCCATGCATTTAATAAAGAGAAAATCTAGACCACTATTTGAATCTCAAGAAGAAATCTGATTTTTTTTCTGTCACAATGACTGAATTAAAAGCATCATCTCTCTCACAATTAAGCCTATAGTTACACATTAACATATGCCAAAATTTAAGCAAATGGCTTACTAGCAATGAAATTCCTAAAATTTTGCACACCTATAGAACTTTTTTTCCCTGCAAAAATTGACAGGTGCACTTTGCACAATTATCCATCATAAGCATATTCTGCCACTCTCGGCTTCACCATGCAACTCGGCCACCCTATGAGACTTCAAAGACAGGAGTGCCACATCACACGCCGCCATGTCAGTACGTGCATCCATGAATTCATTACTTGCTATAAGCAAAGATGTATAGTTTTATTTAAGCCCAAGTTAAAGAAGGGGATTGGCCTGGTGGTGGTGGTGGTGGTGTAGGCGAGGCCGACTTGTTTTTCTTTTTGCTAGGTGACTTGAAGTTAGGAGGTCGAACTGACGTTGAATTGAGGTCAGGAGTAGGAGGTACTAGTGAGACAGTATTATTTCCAAAATTAGGGTCATACACAAAATGATTATTAATATCCTGGTGCTGTCTACGGCTTACAATGGGACTTGGTGGCGATGATGGCGGACGTCTTGCTAAGGCCTCTGGGAGCAAACTAAAGAGAGTAACAAAGACTACGAAAGAAGTGGCAGTGGCAATGAAAGTCATGGAAACTATGCTTTCTCTTGCCATTGATAAATTGCTTATCCTTCTAAATAACTCTTGTTACTATAAATATATTTTGTGTGGTGTGGAAAATTTACCTTTGGCGTGTGGAAACTTTGATAAATCATGCATTTTAATTTTGCGTGGTGAGACACAGTCTTTGTACTTTCCTTTTTATGAGTGTGTTAGGTGTATTTCCTAACTAGTAATGGTTTTGTACTGTCGAATAAAACTGAGACTTTCATTGCACTTTAGATACTCTCAAATTATTGCTCCTCCCTCAAACATGGGCCCCCCTGCCATTTGAGAGTATGAGCACCGGTTGTAGAGTATGTAATAATTTTCCCTAGTATTCTCACTAAGGTTACATTTCTGTGATCATCGGACCAAATATTTAATATTTAAAAAAAATTTAATAATTAATTTTCTGCTTTTATTGGTTAATTAGACGTTAACCATGGGATGCAGGAAAAATTATTAAAAGTGTAACATGAAATTAACCTAATTGAAGAGTGATGTATATTTTTGCAATCTGAAATGGTATAAAAACATATATAACTCAAATAGCTTTGCTCATTTTTATTCTTAGGAAATCATCATATCATATCAATTGATTGTTTAACAGCTAATTAAAACATTCTCAAGAAAGTATAATGTTATTAAGGAAATTACATGTTAACAGCATCTTTGAAAATTTTCTTTTTGCCATTCGTTATTGCTTATCCTCCTAAGCAATTCAGGTCAACCCCAAGAATATTTTGTGTCGTGTGGAAAATTAACCTTGCGCGTGGAAACGTAGTCAATCTTGACAAAGCATGCATTTTCGTGTGTGGGACAGGAACGCAGCTTTGTCCTTTTTCTGAGTGTGTTATAGGTATGCTATTCTTGATTATCATTATTATTTTTTTCACAAGTTATATGAAAATGTTTCTTGTTACCAATTTCTAAAAGTGAGATAAACTTTATCATACATTTTGCCATAATTTAGACATGCATGCGACTAGTGGTTATTAGATTACTTTTCATCAAATAATAGTGATAAATTCATGTATAAATAATGTAATTCAATCACAAGCTAACACTTATGTAAGTTATGACACAAAATCTGTGGCTAAGTTTGTGGTTCAAAAGTACTCTACCAATTGATTGTTTACAACTTATTGAAACATTATTAAGAAAGCATGATGTAAGGAAATCCAACATGCTAATAACAATAGTAAAAAATTTTAAATGACTAAATATCATGCAATAGTTATGATAATTTAAAATATTTGTCTCTCTCAATTAGGGGTGTCCATGCATGGGTCAGATCAAGTCAAGTTTGTACTAAACTTGTACTCGACCCGTTCACATTGGATGGAGGAGAACCAAACCTATTGTCGACCCATAAGGAATGATGGATTGGATTCTTTACAAGCGCTAGTTGGATTCGAATGAAATTGATAATAATGGTGATGAAACAAAAAAGTGACAGGGAAAGAGGAGATTGGATCGGGCTTGGTAAGGATTGCTTGGATCTCATCAAATTTGATTAAAATCTCATCAAATTCGACTATATCTCGTTGGATCTAGTCAAGATCTCACTAGAATTGCTTTGGATCTCATTGAATTTCGCTAGATCTCAACAGAGAGAGAGAGAGAGTAACAAGGGTTCGGACGGGTTTGGTTCATTGGATTTTGAAGGAGGGAACCCACCACTAAATTCATAGTTGTTAAATTTTGGGGGAGGAAACTTACCATCGATTGCTTTAGTCTTTGGATTAGTCTGTTCTCAATTTAGATCTTGACGAGTTTCTTAGGTCTATGAATTTTCCTACTCCCAACTAAGTTGCTATAAAAGCAAAAGTTTGAAAGCCATACAATGATGAATTAGCAGCCAACTACTAATTGAAAAAGTAGGTTGTGCAAAACACATTTTTTCAGAAAGCCATTGAACTAATTAGTTAAACTATAATGTCAATAATATCAATACATATGTAATGTCCACTTTTTGTTATTTCTAAAAGAGATGTTTAGGGTTTAAATTTCTATATCCTCTAATATCAAATTATTCCCCCCCCCCCAAAAAAAAAAAAAAAAGCCCCAGCTATAGAAGTTGTACATCCCCGTACAAAACACTGATCAGGTATGCAAAAGGCTTCCTCCTCCAATAGATGTAGTCAAACTTAATGTTGATGTTGCTATCACAAATACCTACGCTAAATTGTCCATATATAGTAGCTTGAAATGCTAGTGGTGAGGTCATTAAGGTTTGGACAGATTGCCCAGACTAAAATGCTAAGTATCATTCCATGCACAATACACCGAACACACTAGACTTGAGAAAATGAGTGAGAAATCAGCTGTTTAGAGTGCACCGGACAATACTGCAATATATATATATATATATATATATATATATATATACATGAGATTTTTTTTTTTTTAGGAAATATATGAGTTTTTATGAGTAATGTTACATCCACAATAATTTCACATAAATTTATGCAAACTCTACCGTGTGCCCAAATTAAACTAGATGCCAACCAACTTTAAAAAGCTCAAAATTCTAAAAGTTAAATTTTTTTAAAAATGCGTATTTAACCAAAAATATTTTAATAATAAATAATTTATAGATTAATTCTTTTATTAAAAAAAAAGCTTCTAAACATTCAATTGTATATAAGGAGGTATAAGGGTTTCAATTTAATCATATTTCTATATTTAATTTCAAATCGATGAAAAATCTTATGTTGGTAATGATAGATTTGGCTATCCTTGTGTTTATTGAAGTGCAAGCTGATTTGACCTCTATCTCTTTTTGATGTTGCACAAGATCAGTAGGCTGAATGTTTCGACTTCAATGGGCTTATGGTTGTTGTGAAAGCCTACAAGGATGAACGCACTTATCAAAAAGGCGACCGGGGTGAACCGGCCAAGTCCTCTCTAATGAATAAGTTAGTTTCTCTCTCAAAAACCAAGTTCCAACTTCTGGAGAGTAATCTTAGAAAAAACTTGCCTTGATTTGATATCGGCTGGTCTTTATATAGAGAACCTTGAAGCGGTTATTGATTTAGTAACTTCCCCAGGATTTGTGGAAATCAATGAATTCTAACATAACTTTCTTAACGGCTATAGAAGTTACAACTGCTGAGGGAAGTTAAGCATTTGTGAGGAATTTGTGGCGATAAATACGGGTTTGGTTCCCACTCCAGAATTCTATGAGAATTCCCAAGTGTCATGTGGTCGTCCATGCGCTTTGCCTCTGGACGACTCCTTTGTCTATAGACGACCTTCCTGAATGTTTGGCCTTTGGCTCACGGACGACTCTTATGGATGAACTAGAGATGAACAATTTTTGCTATCCCATCCCTTTTCATCTTTCTTCACTTCCAATCTCATCTTCTCATCCTTTTAAATTTGATAATATGGAAAGAACATTTACTACATGCCTTGAAAAATATGTTGAAGGATGTAAGAAAGTGAAAAAAGAAGAGTTCCTGTTGATCCATGCATCTTATGTTATTCAAAGTTTTACACGTTGCATGCAGTATGACTTTCTGGAAGACCCAATATATCAGAAGGCTTCAAATGCTGAATCAATTTGTAGCAAACAATTTAAAGAGCATAAGAAGAGAATTCTTTTTGGAGATTGTTTACTTCAATGGTACGAACAAGATTTCAGAAAGGGATGAGATTTCATTGTTACTAGTGGGTAAGTGGCATTAATCTGGGCCCAAATTACAAACATTAATATTTTACCACTTAAGATTTGTTATAAAATTGTTATACATTTAGCATTACTCGGGCTTTTCTTCGTACATTGAGTACACTATGAGCAGGTAGTGTAGTATTTAAAATAAATAAATAAATTCCTGCTTTGAGAACATCGTTTCTTATCTCCTTGAAAATCAAGGAGGGAGGAAAATTTTATTATAGCAGACATAGAACCTATTTGGAAAAGTGAACTTAGCAAGAGAACAAGCAATACTATTTGTACGCTCCTTTTTTTTTTTTTTTTTTGATAAGCTATTTGCACCCTTCTTAACCCAACTAAATGCACAGAATCAAAACAACAACTAATCTCTACACAACATTGCTGAGCAAATAGTGTAGTAAAATTTATGTTCATTGTAACATTCTATAGTTGTGTTTGATGATATAAATGGTTGAAGTAATACATTAGAATTATAGGTCAAGATTTAACACATAGAGAACTTTGTTCGGTTTTCCTCATAGTAAAATTTTGAGTTTGAATCCCCCCTCCCTTGTTTATCGTAAACATAAATGTATTAGACTTATAGACTTAAAATTTCATTCAAATTAATTGAATGAGCAAACAAAGGTGCAGTATAAGTTTATTGGCCTGATATTAGAGGAGCTAGTGGTAATGTCGACTTGTACTTAGTTATAAGGACGTGGTGGTGAGAAAGGATGCAATGAAAATGAAGGGTGTAAGTGTTTGGACATACTAATATGCTATCAGGAGAATATGGCTGGTGTCGAAGAGGGGCCGGAAAGGGATTTGGTGACCGTGGTCTTGGACATCTTGCTAAGCCTCCGGGAGCAAACAAATGATACAAACTGACCGTGGCAAAAAAGGCAATGAATGATATACTTTCTTTTGCCATTGGTCATTGCTTATGCTTCTAAGCAACTCTTGTCAACCTCATAAATAGTTCGTGTGTTATGGAAAATTAACCTTTAATCTTGACAAAACATGCATTTTTGCGTGTGGGATACTGCCTTTAATTTCATTTTTCTGAGTGTGTTAGGTGTATTGTTCATGACACAATTATTTCTTTGATGAGTTAATTTGGAGATATTTCCTGTTACCTGTTTAATTACCAAGCCAAAGAAGGATGAGGGTTGAGTTTCCAAGACTTCAAGTTGTTGAATTTGATCACAATATACAAAATGGTATTATATGATGTGACACTAGATTTATAATATTCAAATTAAAAAATGAAATAAATCAATTTCAAATACAAAGAATCCTAATACCGAACCCATTACAATTGACAAATATAAGGCAATAGGTGGAGGGGAGGACTTTTCGGGGTCTAAACTAAATTTTAATTGTTGGTCTGCTTTATGGGGTTAAATCTCATGCCAAACATCAAGTCTTCTTGTGGAAAATTTACCATGGTATAGTCACCGGACTCAACACAAACACAACGATTTTTAAAAGGAAATTTCTATTTCTTCAACAACTTGCCAGTCTTGCTTGACTCAGTTTGCTAAAGACCTGGGATTGAGGAATGTTGTTTTTGAAAGTGATAGCAAATAAGTAAAAAGTCGAGAAATGTGTTTGAATTAATTTAATGTTATACTCTTATCACATAAGGAGGAAATTAATGGAAACTATTGTAATTAAAATTGGCAAATTAATAAGTAAAAAAAAAAAAAAAAAAGGGTTAGATGAGAGCTACACAGGACCCTCACCCAATTGCTGGTTTGAAGAAAAATTTTCTGAAGAGGCCTTTGACCCTATTTTCCAATGGTGAATGGTGAGAAAATGCTCACCCATGAACCAAGGCCCTCCTCTGATGACCTTTTCAAAGTTTATATGGGTATTCTTGGTGGAGAGAGCTACGTCATCCACTCAACTGTTACCGTAAAACCAATTTGTCTACTTGGCTCAACCAATGTAAAGCTACATTATTAACTGAGTTCGGTCACTGTAAGACCAGCACATCAAATGATCTACCTAATGCCAATCAACAAAAATAATAGTGATCTACTGATCTCAACATAAGAAACCAATAAAAGCACAAACTTATAATGATCTTAAATCGTAGGATCAAAATCAGGGATGGTAAGATTCTATTTTTTGTTAATAAAAAAAATATTAACGACTTTATATGTTGAATAAAGTTATGAAGTGACTTTCCTTTGTTGTTACAAGTCATGACTCACGGGTGGCGTGAGTTATACAAGAAATCTACTGGCTCTTGGATTTTCAGCCACGGAGTTTTGAGCTTTAATTTGATCGAATACCCAACTCTTTGGATTGTTTGCTAAAGTAGAAGCTTATTATGATGTGGCAATGGAACCATGTAATGAGTTGGTTAGTCTTAATTTTTAGTAGGAACGGGCTGAATATTTGGGCTTTTCCATTTACTCATTCATCATTTTGCAAATACTGAGGTGGGTCTTGACCAATTAGATGCCCAATTATTCCAATCGCATTATTTTGCTCCTTAAAACTTGGATCTTCAAAGAATTTTGATGGCCTTGTGATCTTGTAACCCAAATGATTTAAATGGTATGACGAATAACTTGAAGTTGGGCATTTTGCTCCCCAGAGCCGTTTCTTGTTAATATGGGCCATTATTGGATAAGCCCATCTCGTGAGAATAGAGGAAAAGCAATATGGGTCATGAGCCTCAGTCTGCCGATGTAAAAAATACAGACTATTAGTCCAATCTGTGAAGTAGAAAAATATGAGTCACGAGTATGATATGTGAAGTATAGAAAATTATGAGATCATGTGGACCCAATCCATGAAGTAGAGGACAGTATGTGTTGTGAGCCCAATTTATGAGGTGTGAGGAATTTGGACAAAAAGCCAATACCATAGTAACCATACCATGCAGATAAAGTTGGAGTTTTCACTTAGCATGGTTTTGAAATTCGGACCGTTCATTGAACCGTAAAAGGGAGAGATTTAAGATTTTTGAGGTCAAACCGAGATTAAACTGGGGTCGAACTGTGATGATGTCATAATTAATTTAATAATTAATTAAAACCTAAATATAGATATTAAATTTATAAAACTAGCAAAATTGACTAATATATCTATATATGTGAGGAAAATTTAATGATTTTCAAGCATATATTTAATAATTAAATAAAAAAGTTAATAAAATAAAATAATAATTATGAAAACATTAAAATTTATGATTAATTTTTGAAGTAAAATTGAATATCATTGAAGGATTTTAATTATAATTTTTTTTATTCATTGTAAGAGATGGATAATTTAATTAAGTAGAATAAAATTGTGTTAAGTTGTTTTTATTAAAAAAAAAAAAATTGCCAAGGGGTTGGACCGCATGGTTCTTGCCAACGGTTTTGCATGAACCGTGCGGTCTAACCCCGGTTTTAGGGGTTCATGGAATTGCCACATATGTCGGTTCTTTATGTTTAAAAAGCTAGATTTCAATCCGGTTCTCGATCTTCACAGTCTGACCTCTCGGTTCGGTCCGGGTCTGAAAACAGTGTTACTTAGGTGATACACATGTTTTGGTCTAATTCATTTTGATAACCTGGTCTTCAAGTGTGGACGTTGAGGATTGAACTACCACCATGTGACCATGAATAAGAAAAAGTCCTCCTCAACATTCTTTAATCCGCTTGGCACTCGTTTGAAGTTCATTTGATTATTCTATTGAAATAAAAATGTCATTGCCCTCAACTTCCATTTTCTCCAACTTCATTACATTAACGTTTATATAAATTATGAAAGATAGCCATTTTAAATTCTAGGGTCTGTTTGGATACAGCTTATTTTACTGAAAACTGAAAACAATAAAAAAATAATAAAAAATTTATTGTTCACTTTTTTTTTACTGTTCATATGCTTTCTTGTACTGTTCATATCCTATGAACAGTGCACCAGGCGCTGGTCTTTTAAAAAAAATGGAAAAGGAAAGAAACGTAGATGCAAACATGAGAAGTGCAAAACGTGCTTTCCAAACACACCCTTAAAATTAGTAATATGCAAGTGCATTGTATGAATTAAACCTCACATGTAAAAGCATAGGAAAATTTGCACCACCCATCCTTAGAGGTTGAATAGTGCTCTTTGGCTTCCTCAACTACAGAACTCTTATGGCCCCGAATGCTATTAAAGGATCTTGCATGGAGGTCAACTTCCACTTTGTTCAAGAGCATGTTCATTTCACAAGATCTGGCCATCAAGGTCGTCTATTGATCAACTAGCAAATATTTTCACCAGGGCCTCCCATATAAACGTTTCCTTGATGTCAAGTCTAAACTAATGGTAATAATTTATCAATGTGTCCATTAGTTTAAGAGATAAAATAACCCTAGAGCTCGTTAATGGTTGTTACTAGATTAGTTATCTGTTCATATAGAGCTGGTTAAATTTCTGTTAAAGAACACTTATGGCAGTTTAAGCTATTAGGATTCAGTTATTATTTCTCATGTGTCTATTGTCTTGACTTCTAGTTCTTAGCTAGTTTCAGTTTCACTTGTATATATAAACAGCAATTTACCTGATCATAAACAGCAATTTTCATTACACAATTAAATTCCAATTTATGAGTAACTTGGCCCGGCAATCTTTCTCCTTTTCTTCCAATATATAAACTGTGCACTAACCTTATTCTTTATTCATACATGTAGGCTTTTATTTCTGCATTAAGGGGAAAATCTGTTACACCCAGATTTATGAAAACACACTGTGTTACTGAAATCAATAGCAAGTGCCCTTGTAGAAAATATATGTCGTGTCATTTGATAATTGTGTATGACTATATAAATGGTTGGAGGAATAAATTATGTTTACAGGCTAAGGGTAATAAGTCAAGAGTTTTGTAACTCAATAACACTGCATGTTTGGTTCTTCCATAAAGGAGAATCAGATTCGAATCACTTCTCCCCACTAGTTATAATTTGATTTAAGGCCAATACAATGAAGCAAAAAAAGTGTAGTATAAATTTACTAGCTCGGTGGTGATGTAGATTTCTTAAGGAGGTGTTGGTGAGGCTGACTTGTACTTAGGAGGAGGTGGTGATGATGTTGATGCGAATTCAGAATCAGGTGGTGGTGGCAAATGTTCATGAATTCCCAAACCTGGGTCAACATTTCCTGCTGGGGGCACATCAAATTGGTGAAGAGTTTTGGCACGTGCAGGGGGTGATAGCTGTGCCTGTGAAAGTGGGATACTACGAACCGGCACCGCCGGCACTAACACCGATGGTGGAACTCTAGGAGAGGCATGACGGAGAGGTGGTTTCTTTGAAGGTGGAACTTTTGCTAAGGCCCCAGGGAGCAAACTAATTAAAAAGAGTAACAAAGACTATAATAAAAGAAGTGGCAGTGGCAATGAAAGTCATAGAAGCTATACTGTCTTTTGCCATTGGTTTTTGCTTAAAACTTCTATGAAACTCTTGTGGAGCGGCAACCCCATAAATATTGCGTTTAAATGTGGAAGATTAAACATGCATTTCGTGAAAGGCACTTATGATTCGTTTACTGGCAGCGAGCTAGTCATGGTCTCATGGAAGCTATACTTTCTTTTGCCATTGTTATTGCATATACTTCTAATCAATTCTTGCCAAACCCGTTAAGATTAACCTGCCCCGTAGAAACATTATCAATTTTCACAATACATGCATTTTTGCGTGTGTGACACTCTTTTCCTTCTTTCGGAGTGTGTTAGCTAGATGTCTTGTTCATGATCACCATTAATGGAATATTTTTTGGGTTGTGATGGGTCGCCGTTAATTTGTGAGAGTATGTGAATTTTTCCATAAAAAATTCGGTGTTGTAGCATAACTCCTTTTCTTTGACGAGTCTAATATTTTATTTTTTATTTTTTGTGTGACTAGTTTACCAAGTTACTACATCATTATGTATTGTCTTATAAGATAAGAGGTAGTTATGTGTCAAATTTGTTTTAATTAATATTAGATATATTAATAATGATAAATAAAGATAAAATTATTTTATATTTAAAATTGTGAGTTTCAATTAGTTTAATTACTAAAATATTTTATCACCTAATAAATTAGGACTAGTCTTGTTGCACATATGTAATGTGAGCTTAAAGACTTTTATATATATATAATTCTTAACTTTTCATTCATTTCAATTTGAGTTTCTATGTTTTGTCCAATGAGATTTTGCATTTGTCAATTACTGAAATGGTCAAGCAAAAAAAAAAAATAAATAAATAAATAAATTGAAGACATGAAATAGTGTTGAAGACATGAAGTTAGGGTTGTCCACCACCTACCTAGTACCCGATGATATCCACCTAAGAACTGCACAATCCAAGTGGTGGTTTAGTTGGCTGTAGGTCGCCGGCACTAGAACCCAACGTTGTCGGTTCGAGTGGTGGTTTGGCTCTCTAAGAACCTGACGAACTCAACCCGCCTAAAGACTTCTTCTCTTTGCATTAGAAATCACAAGTTTTAGTCAAAACTCCGGTAAGCCAAACTCTAACTCTGGCAATATTAGGTGATCTTGGCTAAATCTCGACAGATCTAGCCAGATCTCCATAGATTCGAAGGAATATTGGCCAGATCTCGTTAGATTCAGCCAGATTTGACGAGATCCGACTAGATTTTGGCCAAAATTTGGCAATATCGACAAACTCGAAACTGACTAATACACACTAGAAAACTGATACGACCCAACTCGGTTGATCGAAAATTTCATTATGGTCAATTGCAGGTTAAAATCTTCCCCACCCAATAATGTTGGGTCAAGTCCAGGTTGGGCACAAACCCAACTTGGCCTGACCCGTGAACATCCTACTTGAAGTCATAAATTAGAGCATGTGATCATTTTGTTTTGTACATAATTCCCACCAACACATTTAGAAGCTCGCATGGTGACACATGCCAAGTTCATACTGTCATACATATGTCACTTTCATCAACTGTACGTTTGACTTGGAGAGCTGTTGGATCATTTCTACCCAGAACCATTACATCCAAGCTTGCCCCCATGAAAACTCATGAGCTTGGAGTATGAGTGACAGCTTTGAAGTGATTTTCCTTCCTAACGAGCCATTGTTATTGTCGTAATTCTTATGAGAAATCTACTGGTCTTGATGAGGTTTTAAGCTTTGGCTGAATACCCAATTCTTTGACTTTGGTCTTGTTGGCTAGAAATAGAAGTTGATTGTGATGTGGCAGTGTCACAAAAGTCAATTCTGATTTTTAGTGGTTTTCGGGTTTTCCACTTGCCCATCCATCATTTTGTCTTCCAGTGGCCTTAACTAGTTGGGTGCCCAATAAGTCCAATTGCACTATTTCGCCCATTAAAAAATTGGAGTTCTTGACAGAGTTCTTGACATAGCATTGTTAATTAAACCTTTAGATGTAAAGTATTGGGAAATTTTTTCACATGAACCATCAATATTTTACAATAAAATAATTAATAAAAAGACAAAATTAAAAAAAAAAATTGTGATGTCTTCAAAATAATTTTAATAAGTTATTTTAATTGTCACACAACATCATTGTTAATGATATTTAAGTTAATTGGTATTTTTTTTTATATTTTCAACGAAGTTGTAATTGTATAATTGTTATTATAGTAATAGTAATTGTATGCAAGCGTACCCAATGAATCAAAACGTTTATTTTAGCCTTTTTTTGGAATAAAATTTATTGACTTCCTTCTCAAAAAAAAAAAAAAAATGATAGGATCTAATTTGAAACTATCAAAATTAAAACCTTTATAAGTTAATAAATATGATTACTGTATCTGCATATTCTTTTATATATATATATATATATAGAAGGTACATGTTTTAATATAAAAGTTGAAGAGATGTAGGGCTTATTTCTGTTATTATTATTTCTTTTTTCATTAGTAATCCTCATGATTGTTATTATTTATTATTAAGTACCCCACATATTGGGAATGTATGAGTATTACTTGGCTGGTGCCCTTCAGCATTTTTAATGAAATTTTACTTATAAAACAAAATTAGTAGCTGATAATTTTCATTAAAATTATAAGATTTTACTGTTTGTGGATCATGGAAATATTAAGGGTTAGTTTAATTTAATTGGGAGGCAAAATTTTTTACAAATCCATCAAGGTTTCTTTCTCCAGTAATTTCCCCATATTTTCTAGTATCATAATTTTAAATGACATTATTTTATAAATATATATTGTCTTGAATTATGTGTAAAGACATTAATTTGTCATCATATTTTATATGAAATTTGTAAATATTTTTATATGGTGAGAGGTATATCTACACTCAATACGCTGAATTTAGTTGTTGAATTGCTTATAGTTGTCATGCTTGCTATTTCTATAGATAGGTAAATGCTTTGCAGTTGATGATGTTAAAAAATCACCAATGAGCCACACAGTCCTTGCACGCTCGTAACAATACCTGCACAACAAAAAGAAAATACCTTACAGAGAACACCGATGTGGTGCTGGCCAAATACCCTCCGAAGGTCAAGTTAGAATCTTTTTGCAACTTTAGAGTGTCAGAACTAGGATCAATTATGCGTACCTGTTTTCTGAGGGTCTTTGGTTTTTATAGTAGCGTAGAATCGAACTCCCAAGACTTGCGTCATAAGTCTTTTCCTTATAGGGAAGATCTCTATTAATGTGCGTATATTCCAGAATCCCCCTTGTGTTGGAATTCCATTCATATTGGGACTCTATAGACTAGGGTTAATCGTGAGGCGCAAGTCATTTCCATTTAGGGTTTCTTGGAGACCACATAATGACCAGTTGAGTGCCACGTGGCCTTTTGATCTGTCTACCCTATGTTCGTTCATAGGGCCGGCCCAAGATTTTTTGAGGCGTAAGGCGAGAATTTTATAGGAGCCTTTTTACATCTAAATATCACTTAAATAATATTTATTTATTTATATTTAATTTTAAATCCATTATTAATTCTTACTTATTAATATGACTAATTCACTTAAAGTGAGCTAATGATAATTACTTTATAAATTTTACAAATTGGCATATCACCAATAAAGAAAAATTATTCAAACATTCATTTTATTATATTATTTAAGTAACACCGACCATATTCTTGTCACATCAATTTGTAATTTTATTTTCCTAAAATTTGTATTAGCTTTAGCATTTTTCATACAGTTAATGGTGACTGTGTTGTATTTTTATTAATTATTTTTTTTTTTTGTGTGGAGAAAATGCTAAACTTATTACAAATTTTACTACAAAAGGCTTACAAATTGATGTGTCAATGAGGTGACACTTCAACAAAAGAATAAATGAGTATTGAATTACTTCATTGGTAACATATCAAATTGTAAGACCTGTATAATAAAACTTGTAATATACTAGTATAACTCTAATATTTTAGGCCTTCTTAAGATTGGGATAAAATATACACTTAATTCACACTTTTTATTTAAAAAAAAAAAAAAAACTTACCCCCCCCCCCCCATATTTGGGGGACTTCTTATGTCAGGGGGCCTTAGGCCATGGCCTAGGCCTAGGGCCGGTCCTGTCCGTTCACATAGGATCCGTTCACTATTAGCCCATTTGTCTAGCAGTCAGTCCATCTAAGTGGATCCGTCACCTCCAATTTTCTCCCTCTTCAGCAGTCATATATATCAATTATGCTAAAGCTTGGTAGAATATATATATATATATATATATATATATATATATATATATATATATATATATATATGTAGATGTGGATCATATAAGAGTCCTTCTGAAATTTCAAATTTGATATATAGCAAGCTTAAATCCGTTTGTCATGTCTTTCCACATGTTGTGAATGTCTGTTAATCATTGTTGTGGAAATGAATAGCATGATAGATACAAAAGTAATGTGCCTTATATTTCATCTTATAAAAAGGACACAAAGTAATTACTTATAAAAACAAAAAGAGACAATATAGTTTTTTTTTTTTTTTTTTTTTTTGGACAGTAGAGAAGAGACACAATATATTTATTTCTCAATATATGTATAACTTTGTTTCATGGCTTGTTAAACTTCCTCTAAATTTTACCACACCTAATAGAACTTTTCCTTCCCAAAATTGACAATATGAGACTTCACACGTGCCACATCACTTGCTGCCATGTTTCAAGCCACGTCACCACCAGGTGCCACATCATTCATGTATACAAAAATATATTAGACTTACAATTTTAAAGGTCAATTCAATGAAGCGAAAAAAGGTGTAGTATAAATTTATTGGCCCGGTCGTGGCCGTGGTGGCCGTGATGGCAAGCAATGCTGAATTCGAGGGGCAAATTTGGGAGGTGGCAGTAATGGTTGGACTGGGAACCGGCCTCTTGCTAAGGCCTCTGGGAGCGAACCACTGAGAGTAGGGAAGATTATAAAAAAAGTGGCAGTGGCAATGAAAGTCATGGAAGCTATTCTGTCTTTTGCCATTGGTTTTTACTTTAAAACTTCTATGTAACTCTTGTGAAGTGGAAACCCCATTAAATAGTTCTTGTAAGTGTGGAAAATGAACCTTTAATCTTGACAAAGCATGCAGTTTTGCGTATAAGACACTGCCGTATGATCCGTTTACTGGCAGCGAGTCAAGGAAGCTATATACTTTCTTTTGCCACTTTTATTGCCAATATTGCGTTTCCTTCTAATAAAAAAAAATCTTGACTTGCAAACCCCATTAATATTTTTGCGTTTCCAAACATTATTTGGGTTGTGACACTTTCGGAGCGTGTTAATTAGGTTAGCGTCTTGTTCATCACAGTCGTTAATGGAGTATTTTTCGGGTTGTGATGGGTCTCGTCGTCTCGGTGAGTTGAGTTTGTGAGAGAGTATATGAATTTTTCCATAAACAATTTAGTGTTGGTAGTACAACTCCTATTGCTTTTGACAAGAGGTTGTTATGTGCCTAATTTATTTTAATTAGCATTACATAAATAATGATAAATAAAGATAAAGATATGTAATATTGGTTTAAATAAATTAAGATTGTGGGTTCCAGTTAACTCAATTAATGAAGTCTTTTGTTATTAAATAAATTAGGACTAGCCTCACTCTCAATGTAGTTTTAACTCTTAAGTTAATTAAAATCAATGATTCAACAATGTTTTGCTGTTCCATAATTATTTTAAAATCAACTCAATTTCCAATCTTCAGGTTTAACATCGATTATATGTAGTAATTGTTATTCCTATTTGTTTTGGGCATATTCTCATTTTCATTGGTAATGTGATGATTTTTTGCGAGTGTGAACCCCTTTTTTTAATGTCAGTTTTTTTTTTCTTCATTTTTCCTGCTTGTCTTTCTTCATCATCATAGATGATGGAATTATTTTTTGATTGGTAAGATACACTGACACCCAATGAGCCTTGAATCCACGACCTCACTCTCCAATCAATTAATATGAGAGAAGGAAGTGTTAGTTGGGCTATAGCTTACTCTCCAATCAATTAATATGAGAGAAGGAAGTGTTAGTTGGGCTATAGCTCGTTGACAAGATAAGTTGTTCAGTGTGTGTGTTGGGCATTAACTTATTTAGCTTTTCATTAAAAATGTTTTAAAGTATACTTGTACTTTGAAAAAGTGAGGTTTTTTTATTTTTTATTTTTATTTTACTTAAAACCTAAAAATTAAATGAAAAAGGTGAAGGCAAACAGATAAGTGGATTTTCTTTTGTGTATCCCATATATCCATATTGAGGGGCCCTTTAATTTTCTCATAGGTTTTGAAGAAGGTTTTAAATTACTTGAATCCTTAAGGAACAAAATTATTGACCTAATTAATTTTTAATAGAAATGCAAAAATTAATGACTGAGACTACAAGTCTATGAACATTCTCTTTGTGCTTTATATATCAAAATGTTGATACATTTGCCAAAAATTGTGGTTGAGGAAGGTTTTAAATTCCCCGAATCCTTAAAGGGAAAAATTCTTTTACCTGGTTAGTTTTAATGGAAATGACACAAATCAATGACTGCGACTACTAGTGAATGAACATTCTCTTTGTGCTTTATATATCAACATGTTGATACATTTACCTAATTAGCTACATAACTCAGGCTACTTATCTTTCACTTACAATGATTGATGTTATCTACATATTTGTCAATGTACTTATCACTATGCTAAGCTAATTTTCATTACGAAACAAGCTTGATCCTTACTATGTCAATCGTCAAAGTAGATTACGATTCATTTGTGTGTCAGCACTTTGTGTTATTTCTTTTCCATGCATGCAGTTTAGCCTGTGGAGTGGTGCTTTCTTCTTTTCATGCAGCTTCACTATCTTGCCATGTGCTTTCTTGTCATTGTAAACTGGTTTCCACCTAGAAGATTTTGATCAACATTAGATTCAAGAAAATAGTTCTTATAGTCCCTGTTATAGTCAAGAATGGAGCCTTTTTTTTCATCATCTTTGTGTAGCTATAATATACATAAGCATTTTCGATCACTTTTTGAAACTGGAATTGGAGCTTTTTTATACATGTTTGTCCTCATACGCTGTAAAGAGACACACTTGAGAGCTGGCCAACTCAATAGTGTGTACTATTTTTATTAACCATTTTAGCCCCATTCTTATTATAGTTGTAAATTTGTGTGCTATGTAATGCTTAAACTCAATTGCATTGCTTTGTTTTTTGTAATGTAGACTGATGACCCAAAAATTCGAGCAGCAGTTAGGGGTGCAGCGGCTTGTGTCACAGCTGTGGGTACTGTAGCTTTGAAAGAGTTAAGATCTAACAATTTTATATCAAGAAAACCTTGTGTCAATTGAGAGTTTGAAAGAGAGGCATATATTAATAGCATTCTTTATGGAGGCAATGTCAACTGTGTCAATCAAATTAGAATGATACCTATTGCATTTTTCAAGCCATGCAAAATTCTTGCTGAGCATGACCTACTTCAAGAGACTACTCACATGTCCATTAGGGAGCAAGTGTTAAGTTTCTTACACATTATTGGGGCATAATATGAGGTTTCAAGTTGTTGGTGGAAGGTTTTATAGATCAGTTAAGACTGTGCACCAATACTTTTGGCATGTCTTTAGAGCAATTTTGAAATTATACAGACATGTGGTTAAACAACCTGACAATGATACACCTACAGAAATAAGGAATAGCATCAAATTTTTCCCATATTTTAAGGTACCTTTGAGAAGCTTTTAGTTATTTATTTATTTTTTTTTTTTTAAGAAGTTAGATGACAAATATGACTTATCTTTCTCATCACTAGGATTGTGTTGGAGCAATAGATATAACTCATTTCCGTGCATCTGTTCCAAGTAAAATGCGTGCAAGGTTTCGGGGTCCAAATGATGAAACAACACAAAAGGTCTTAGCTTCCATTACCTTTGACTTCAAAATATATGTATTAACTGGTTGGGAAGGAAGTGCATATGATTCTCAGGTTCTAAATGATACATTCTCTAGGTCAGTGATATTGGACATTGCTGAAGGTATTATAGGATCGATATAGAATGCGATTTTATTATTATTATTATTATTATGGTAATGATTTTTTTCTCCTCTCTTTTCAATATAAATTAACTTGTAGGCAAATATTATACTTGTAATGTTGGTTATGGAGTTCGAAAAGAAATTCTCTCCCCTTATCATGGAGTTCGATACCATTTAAAAGAGTTTAGTGATCATCCACCTATGAATGAAAGAGAACTAATCAATCTTTGTCTCTCTTTCTTGCGAACAACCATTGAGCACTGTTTTGGAGTTTTGAAGACACATTTCTGTGTATTGGATGCAGAATCATTTTGGTCGTTCGAAACACAAGTGGATGTAGTATTAGCATGTGGTCTCAATCACAGTCACATATTGGAGGTTGACACTATAGAACAAATTTTGGATGCTGTAAACCGTGATACTCAATATGAAAGTTGTGGAGTCCAACAAACACAAAGGGAAACTCTGGACGAAAATAGAGAATGGGTAAAGAAACGGGATGGGATTTGCCATGCCATGTGGGAAGATTATAATGCTAGGGAGTCCGATTAAATTGGTTGTTGCATGGTTGGTATGTAATGCAACTTTCATAACTTCTAGTATTCGAAGACAAATACATCACAACGATTTATTTTTCTAATGAAATTGGAGTGTTTAGCTATGATGATATCTTTCATTATGTCTTATGTTATGATATCTTGTTCTGTTAATAACTTTTTCATGCTTCTTTCAGCTACTTGTTATGATTTGCATTATTTTTGTTACTGTCTCTTTAGCAAACTGGCTATGGAATTAAAGGATAGTAAAAACAACGGTAATGTCAAGAATTTAGGTGGTCACAATTCATACAAAATTTGTGTTTAAAAATTTGTTAAGGTGACAGTATGTTTAAATCTTTGCCATTGAAGTAGTGGCTAGAAACGAAACTTATTGGCATCATCATGTAGGTTTTGAATCACTCATTAAAATATTTTCCTATTCATCTCAAATTAGTATTTTCTTCTCTTCTTAACACAAGTACACTTCAACCACGAGCAAAACTTGAACAAGAAATTTGAGATGTTTGATGAAATGGCTTTGGTTGTGGGTAGAGACTTGGCTATGTGCAGTTTTGTGAGACAAAAACCAATAGAAAGATTGGATGATTTGTCTATACAAATTGGAAGAATTGCAGTAGCATTGGAAAGATTGACTGAAAATCAAATTAATTGGAGTGACCTTTATGAAGAAGTCATGAAGATTGAAGGGTTTGATGAGACTAAGCTTGCATTTGCATTTGACCATTTGATACAGAATGAACTGAGAGCTGGGCCATTCGCATTGAAATATGCTAGACTTCGCATACAATGGTTGGAGAGTTTCTTCAACCAAAATAGTTGAAATTAATGGTTTATTTTAACTAAGATATAGAGGCATTAAATTATTAGGTTGAACTATTTTGATTATGTAACACCCCAAGTTTTTCTTTAAATATATGTGTATATTTTTAGTGAGGGCATTTTTGTAAAATTGTCAACAAGATATTTCTTATTTGTGGTCCATAATCTCCCTCATCTATCACCATACATGAACCCCCCCCCCCCCCTTTTTTCTCTTTTCATTCTCATGGCTACTCTCTCTTTCCTATCTCTTATTCATTCTTTTTCTTCCCCAATGATGACTGAACCTCAAAGCTTCCATCTCCTTCATCATTTCTTTCCCCTCTCTAGTCGAAATCTCCTTGTTAGGGAGGATTATGTCTCCATGGATTCTCCTAGAATAGCCAAAACTCCATGAGATTTTGAAGTGCAAGAGACCAAGGTTCCAAGGTACTTGATGATGGACTTAGTGATGAGATTAGTTGATTTCATGGTCCTAGTTGAGGTAAAATTGGTTGGCATCCCGAGATAAGTAGCTTTTAATGGGATTTTTGGAAAATAACCATATTGCATAAATGTTGTTTTTGGGTTAAACACATTTTGGAAAATTATTTGTTGAACTATATCTTTCTAAAAACTATTGTTTTGTAACCTTAATGTATATGACTATTTATGAAAAGTGCATCATGTTTAATATTGCATATGGGAAAATGCATAAATATTTGACATGAGAAAGAAAAGCATCTTTGATTGAACTCTTGAGAATGGATTTTGTGGATTTATTGCATTATTCGCAAAATTTAAAGATGCTTTGATAATTGGGAGAGTTGATACAAAATCTTTTTGACAAGAAATGAGTTTGAAGGCTTTGAGAAGCTTGTGAATATCTTTGGATATTAAAAGGTTTTGTAAAACTACTTGGAAATGAATTGTGTTTTGAATTCATGTAATTTGTGAGCTCTTTATGTTTTACCCTTGTGCCGTGATATGTAATTACCCGATGATTACCTAGCCAGATACTATAGTCAGTGTGACATTGGTATCTTAGCACCCGTCTTTGTGGCGGCATATGAGTTCCGTCTTTGTGACATCGATGAGTTCCGTCTTTGTGATAGCATATTAGTTCCGTCTTTGTGACGGCGTTGAGTTCAGTCTTTGTGATGGCAGATTAGTTTTGGCTGTGTGTCGGCGTTGAGTTCCATCTTTGTGACGACGCTGTCACGTGGCCTTGGGTTAGATTTTCAGGTTTTGGAATGGTGTTTTGATAGCTCACAGTAAATAGTATGTAGTTTTATGTTAAAATATTTTGAGAAAGCTTGGTGCTACATCGTTTAAATCATTTTTGTCATTTTACCAATGGAAATGGATTTGCTGGATTTTCATTGAAATTTCCAAAGTATAACATGTTTTGTGAAGTGTCCATTATCATGAGACTTGTATTTCTCCCACCTCCATTAATTATGCTACTTACTGAGTTTTAGCTCATCCTAATCTCCAACAGTTTTATAGATAAATTAGCTACACGTTGGGCATGTAGCTTAACTTATTGGTGGTGATTGGAGTGCTATGTTAAATGGGGAGACTTGGGCCATAAATGATTGATGACTCAATCTTGCAAAGTTTAACGAGATCAATTAATTCTATTGGAGGTTGGATACTTAAGGTTTGTTAGCCTTAGGCATTATAGGCCTAACTTCAATGTTGAGGTTGTGTATTCTAGAAGGGATTGTGGTTTTGTGTTATCCATTTGGAGCTTTGAAATATATTCATATATTATTTGGAGACATGATTTGTAATTTGTATTGTTTGCAAATGTCTCTTAGAGCTCTGACTTATATTGTGGAAAGATTAATATGTTTATTTATTTTATCATTTGGAAAGGATAAAAAAAAAAAAAAAAAAAATCCCCTACAATTTCTTTTGAAGGTTTGGTTTTGCATGCTTTGAACTCTTTTGGGTTTGGGGTTGACAGATTATGTACGTGTATGGTTAAATTTGTGAATTTGGGTTGGAACTATTGGAAAATTTGGATTGGGTTGAAACATTTGAAGTTCAACTTGTTCTTGCCGCCGAATATATTGGTTTAACATTTTTTATACTTCCAAAATGAATTCACGTCAAGGAAGCCTAAGATGTGCTAATTCGGGCTATGAGAAATAATAGATACTCAACTGGGGCCAAGATTGGGGATTGGCAAAGCAAGGTAAGCCCATTGAGCATTCACACCAAGCTCTACACATTCTTAGTTAAATTAACCTAAAAACTTTTTTTTTTTTTTTCTAATTTAGCTATCTATTTTTTACATACATATACATTAGCTTCAATATTATATTATTATTCCACTTAAATATAATTCCTTCACATATATTTTTTTTATTCATTTCAATTTTTAATCCTAAAATCCACAAATAAAAAGAATTTGGCTAAAATGCAAAATTTACCATCTAAATTTCACTTGAATTCATTTCAGTCATCTAACTTTGCTTTCAGTCATCTAAGTTTCAAGCCTATTTAATTAAGGTCTTTTCATCAACTTTTGTTAAATGTTGCGGTTAATTGCCCTAATTTTAATTTTTTTTCTTCAAAATTTTTAAATTAAAAAAAAATCTAATTAATGATTGAAAAATATTTTTTAGCATTTTAAAAAAATATTAACAAAAGTTGACAAAGAACCCTTATTTGAATAAAATTGAAACTTAAAGCATCGAAATGAATTCTGTTGAAATTTAGATGGTGAATTTTGCATTTTAGCCAAAAGATTTATTTAGTTTTGTTAATATATATTGATGATGCCAAAATTGTCAGTTGGATCACTCGTCGAATCCGAAGCATTTGTAGGACCTGCAAAATAAAGGAGGGATTGATCGAAGAGACCATCGGGTTGTGCCCGTGGGGAAGCCTTCTATGCTTAAGGTAGTACCAACCCATATATTGTGTATATGGACAGTGTTTTGTAATAGTTTTTTTGACATATCTTAGCAAATGGACAGATTATCCATTTTATAGGTGACTTAGGTAGCTATTGGACATAAATGAGGGTGATTATTAGCCTAATTGTAACATTCTCTGTCTTGATGAAAGAGTTAATTAAGACCTTTGGTGGTCGTTATTGAATGTGTTGGGTGGCGGTTACTCATCTATCTTTGATGGCCTACTAATGATGCAATGATCGTCCATTAAGATGGACGACCTTAACGGTTTTTATGGACTCATCAATTGCCCCCCATTCCCAAGTCTGATTTTGCTTTATGCTAGTCAGGCTTTGGGAATATTCTTGACTTGTTTAGATTCGGGCTTCTTTATCTTCAACTACTTTCTTCTTCAAGAATGGTAGTATTTTTGTGACGACTTCTTAGTTTTTGCCTTTTGAAGGTCTTTTTGGACGTTCGAGAGATCATAGCTTGATTTTGAAAGTGAGCTAATTTCCTTGGATGATCATTTTTTATCACTGTTGAAAAGTAAGCTAATTTCTTTGGACGACCATTTTTTATCACTGCTGAAGAGCCAGCTAATTTCTTTGGACGACCATTTTTTATCACTACTAAAGAGCAAGGTGATTTCTTTGGACGACCATTTTTGATCACTTCAATGCTTCTTTTTTCATTCATTTTCTGGTTATCACGTTTGATATTCTTGATTTGCATGTGACTTGCATTTGCATGAGAATCCTTGTCTACTTACACTCGTCTAAGGGTATTTAGTCTCTTAGCCACTTTTAGGTGGCTTACATCCAATTACGGAGCTTCATCATTTAGACTTCGTCAGTGATTTACATCAGTCTAGTGGAATCTTGTCCATTTTATTTATTAATTTTTTTTGGGGTGACTTACATCCATTTTTAAAGAATCTTGTCACTTAGGCTTCGTTAGTGATTTACATCAATCTTGGCGAAATCTTATTACTTAGCTATTTTTTGGTGACTTACATTCATTTAAAGAATCTTGTCATTTAGGCTTTGTTAGTGATTTACATCCGTCTTGGCTTAATTTTATCACTTAGCCATTTTTTTGGTGACTTACATCCATTTAAGGACTCTTGTCACTTAGGCTTCGTCAGTGATTTACATCCGTCTTGGCGGAACCTTATCACTTGGCCATTTTTTGGTGACTTATATCCATTTAAGGAATCTTGTCACTTAGGCTTCGTCAATGATTTACATCCGTCTTGGCGGAATCTTATCACTTGGCCATTTTTTGGTGACTTACATCCATTTAAGGAATCTTGTCACTTGTTGCTGGGAAGATTCCTTGACGCTATGTTGTTTTGGACATTCTTGAGGCCATGTTGATATCTGAATTAAGTTGCACATGCACTTGCCAAGACTTGGTTAAACAAGAATTTTAGAACAATTTATATATAAATAATAAGTTACCAATAGCCTAGGCGGGAATTTTTCTTCCTTTCTTGTAATTCTAGAGCTTCACCTCTTTTGTAATTCATCTAGTAGTATATACATTTTTGCATGAAATCTTACTAGGCCTAAATTTTATAGACAAATATAAAAAAGACAGAAAAAAAATGTGTTACCTTAGATGACGGCTTTATTTTGCCACACTCGTCAATTTTTCATTGCTAGGATCTTCTTGACGAGCTTTTCTCTATTAAGATTTTTAAGCTTAACATGATACTTCATGTCTAAGACCTAGATCTTTTTTGCTTCAATTTTTTGAAGGCGTAAAAACTAGGTCACTTTGTTGACCCCATTCAAACATGAACAGTGCAATTCTTGTTTGTTAATGTCTAGAGGAATGGTCTATCATGGTTGGAAATTTTGTTTTTGTTTTTGTTTTTATTTTTTATTTTTTTGGAAGTGCTTTGATGACCATGGTCATTGTTGTTTGAAGTAGCAATTTCCTCTTCTCTCTTCTTTAATTGTATACTTAAGTCATTTTAATAGTGCTAGCTGCATTTTGTTAGGAATGATAATATACAAATATGCAATTGCATGCTATACAATTATGGATGTCATTTGACGAAGTGCATTCTAAAAGTATAATATGATTTGTGAAGACTGAAACTATTGGCTACATGCTTCTTTAAAGTGTTGAAGTTAAAGCTGATATGTCCATTATTTTGGATACAAGTGTCTAACGTATATCAAAAATGATTTTAAGATAAAAAGAAGTGTTTGATGTTGTGATAGCATGTGCAATAAGTTGGTAAGATATGAACTAGGGAAACGGTCATGAATTTTATTTTAAAAAAAATGGTGTAGCGAATCTTTTATTCTAGACCTCAAGTTTCTCTATTTTGACCTTACTAAATTATATAAGTAATTAACTTTCAAAATAACAAATTGTTGCCGATATTTAAAGGATAAAAAGTGTTGAATCGTTAAATAATGCAATTCATCACGTTCTACTATACTATTATGGTAAAACCATAATGACATTTGATTCCACTTTTTAGTGCCTCAACATGGCATATTTTAAAAAGAATTTGACTTCACTTTTCTTACAATCTCAATAATTATAGAGCTAGACTAAAGAAAAGTATAGGATTTTCTTGGATTTTTTTTTTTTTTTTTTTTAACTGTCTGCCTTAGATTCATTTCGCATTTAGTTGGTAACTTATGCAATTCCTTAAATTTAAGATAAATACGTTACACACATCAAAATCAAGTTTGGAGATTAAGTTAACAAGAGAGAGAGTGAGTAAGGGTTAATTACCTGTTTGCCTTGGGACTTTTTCTAGAAATTGAATATCTGAGCCCACCTTTGCAAGGATCTTAGAACAGGCATACTTGGCTTGGAACCACTTTGTTCACATGGCAAGTGATTTAGATGTGTGTGTGCGGTACTTTGGGTACCCTTCTAAGTTGATTTCTTTTCAATGAGCTCTTCTTTGGTGGGTTGATATTGGCTTCAAAGCTATTGGGGCTTGACTCCCCATTTGTGATGTCAAAGGAATTTTCATAAGCTTTGGTTGTATTACCCTTTTCCACTTAAGGGTTTTTGATATTTTTCTTGGCAGGTTCTTCTTGACAATTTCTTAAGAATATAGGTACAATCAAGCTAGTCTAGTTACACTAGTGAATAGTTTAGTACTTTTACTATGCAAAGTGTTAGACTTGAAGCAATCTTGTCAACTAGGAAATTCACAAATAATATTAACCACAAATGTATAAAATTTGTTGGGGGCTTAATATTGAATTTTATATAAATGAGGTGTAATATAGTTTATACCGAACTCTAAAGTGTAGTGGCTCAGTGAAAGCATGATGCTTTAACATATAAAGACCACTAAAGATTTCATGAAACCTTTTGGTGGGATTTATGTATGGAACAATTTCAATTCTCCATTCTCAAAGTGTAATTATACATGGAAAAGTTTAAATAGTAAACTTTGTTCATTCTATGGTGGAAGATATGAAGATATAAAATTTTATAACTTAGCAACGATGATGGAATTTATTTCAGAAGAAACGTACTGAAACTAAATATCTTTTATGCATATTGGCATAAATTCTAATGATTTTTGAATTATGAAATTTTACAAACTTGCATTCCTTAAATAACTGGATCCTTTGACTCAAAAATAATGCTATTAGCATATTTTTTAAACCATCTTATGTCTTTTTTTGAGAGAAAAAACATCTTATATCTAATGATATTGACAACTTTGAAAGTAAAAACATGTAATGTTTTATACATTTAATTGATTGCTCTAAGGAGCATTTATAAAATTAATTTCCATTAGGAAACTAACTGTAGAAAGTAAAAACATATAGGAGTATTCACTAACTTTCTTCATCCATAATTTCTTTAACTTCAAAAATCGAAACTAAATAACTTTGGGTTTAATGCCTAAAGCAAATTTAAAAAAAAAAACTTAGACAGGCAATAAGATTCAAATCCACCTTTCTAGTGGTCAGAATCATGACATACTACAATTCTATTAAGATAATAAATTTCGGTTTCACTTTTCTCAAATGGTAAAATATGAGATTTCTTACCTTTGGCCATGCAATAAAATTTGAGTTCAATTTTCCTATCTTAGCAAAATGCATTGGGAAAGAAAAGTAGTGATATAAAAAGCCATAATGTGTGAACATCAATTAGGATATTATAAACATTTATTTATACAGTAAAGGGACTCAAACGGTTTGTTCTGATTATATTAGGAAATGTAGTAGAACTCTTTTTGATGGTCATAATTAGAATATCAAGGCTATAATGCTTGACTTATATTTAGCTTTAATGGAGGGGATTTCAAAGAGTAAATGGTGATATTCCTTGACTGACCTCTTTCCATTCTCTTTTCCCTAACTACCAAATATAATATATCCAAATATAATATATTCCTTGAATGTGTGTTGGCTGTAACTATAAAGCCTCACTGTTGTACAACTATTCAAACCCAAAATTGGAATCTTAAATTTTGGCTTGACAGCAATCAAGGCTATTCCAAAGCTGGTATAAAATTTTGATGTCCTTTTTATCCCCTGTTTTCGGTTTGTTGAAACAAGGTATATATTTCCCCTGTACTTACAGTTTTACTAAATAAAAGTTTCTACCTATTTTACCTCAAAAAGCTAGTATAAAATTGGATAATATCTCTAGACCATATATATTTATTACCATGAATTCACGGTCTTCTAACTATATTATGGCATTTTCCATCAATGCTTAGCATAGAACCTGGGAGTTATAATATTGTCTAACGTTTTGCATTCTAGGATGGAAAAGCATTATAGTTATTAATTCCTTCACCCTCATGTGTCTTTTGAGAATAGTGTAGCGTGAAAGAAGATTAAATATTATTTGCAAATACTTGGAGAGTAGAAAAGGGGAAAATGCGTAAATCTGACCTTTAGATTTTAGACCATAGTGTGTTCTTTGAATTGGGCCATATCTTTAAGGTCTGTCAAGGTCGCTTGAATTTTGTGGTCATCCAGCGTTTAGTCCATGCCTTATAATGAACAAACCATCCATTTGATCTCCTCTACACCATAAGACCTGAATGTGTGCTTTGTTTCTCTGCTTCAGGGGCGTGGACCCTCAAGGAGTCAAGGTAGAGGCCGTAGGGTTTAAGACCTCTTTGTCTCCTTCATCTCAACCCAATCTTATATTGCGAAAGTGGTTGAAGAAATGAGAATGTGCAAATTGAAGAGATGATCAAAGGGTATCATCCTATGAAATACTCTTGGTCTGATATCTTCTTGTTCATAGCCCTTGATTGGGTTAGGTGACCCTTTGTTGTAGGAAGAGTTTAGTGGCTAATCTCATCCCCACAGACGGCGCCAAACTGATAATGTCAAAGTCGTCAGTTGGGTCACTCGTCGAATCCGGAGCATTAGATGATCTTGTAGGACCTACAAAATAAAGGAGAGACTGATCGAAGAAACCACCGGGTTGTGCTTGTGGAGGAGCCCCCGATGCTTAAGTTAGTACCAACCCATATATTGTGTATATGGACAGTGTTTTATAATAGTTTTCTTGACATACCTTAGCAAATGGATAGATTGTCCCTTTTATAGGTGATTTAGGTAGCTATTGGATATAATTGAGGGTGATTATTACCCTAATTGTAACGTTCTCTATCTTGATGAGAGAGTTTAAGGCCTTTGATGGTCGTTATTGAATATGTTGGGCGGTGGTTACTCATCTATCTTTGATGGCCTACTAATGATGCAATGATTGTCCATTAAGATGGACGACTTTAACGGTTTTTATGGACTCATCATATATGAAATAGCTCAATAAAGGTATTGACTTACTATTCACTTGTTAAGTTTGCATGTTCGTTTGTTAAGCTGATGCACCACCATATTAATGGGTTTTAGTTAAATGTTAGTTTCCTAGACTAATGCTTTATAATGCTCGCTAGCATGTTAAATTAGGCCCCAGGTCCATGAATCCATGACATATCCTAAAACTGCAATTTTCCTCCGTGCACCCTTTTGTCCTCTTCAAAACCCAACCTAATTATTACCTCCTTTTCTGTGTCAAAAATTGAAAAACCACAATGCAATTAACTTTATCACCTTTTGTATTGTTGTGCCTGGGGTCTGATGTCCGATGTATCACAAAAGCTTCAATTGTTCTTGCCAGACACAAAATAATGAGTTTATTTCCCTAGAATTGAACTCTACAATGCCCAACAAGTTGGAAGGCAGAAATTACTAAGTTGAAGTATGCAATTAGCTAAATTTATAATAATGATTAACAAGTTGTTTACAAGTAGTTCCAACTGAGTTTGTAAAAATAAAAATAAAAATTGAGAGGGTGTTTGGGACCACAACTTAAACAACAGTTTTCAGTTTTTAAACAAGGCTCAAATTCAAAACTCACCCTTTAAGTTTTACAAATTTTCATTTCAGTCCTATAAATTTGAGTTTTGTTATTTTAGTCCTCTAAGTTTCATTCCTTTCTAATTAAGTCTTTCGTTAATTTTCTGTTAATTTTTGCCGTTAACTTACCATGTTATTCAAGATCCAACCCAATTAAGTCCTTCGTCTTCATCTAAGTTATTCAAGATTCTTTTTTGATCCATTACAGTCCTCATATTCTTGACAGTTTTTGCTACATTTCTAGACCCAAATAAATCCCCTTGAATCCTTATCATAGCCACACCTTCTCTTACTCTACTCAATGCTTCTCCATGGTTTTCACACCCACAAACAAATGGGCAATGAAAGTTGTGCTTGTTAACGAAATTGTCCTCATCTGCAAGAGCAATAGCTTCGCTCTCGTCGATGTAATCAACACCAATGGCTTCAAAAATCTGGGCCTAGACGAAATGACCAACACGGGCACTAACCATTATGGGGATCGAAACGATGCGCTTGATTTCCTTGATGAGAGATGGGTCTGGCATGCGAGAAATGCCTCATTGAGATGGGTTCGTCACAATGAGGCAACATGCACTAGCTTGTTTGGCGATCTTGGCTTGTTCAGCATTTTTGACTTCGACAATGGCTCCATAGCGTAGCATTTGGGTTAGCCCAGCCTTGAGGGAAAATGGGTTTGTCTTGGCGTTTGTGATGGCGATGCTATTGTAGACTGTGACGGCACCGTTTTCAGCCATCGCACCAAGTGTTTGTGAAATTTCCTGAACCAAAAAATGATTAGAAAAGAATAGGAAATGAGAAACAAGGGATGGTTGGCTTTTGGTAACAGGAAAAAAAAAAAAACTAAGCTCTAAAACGATGCCATTTTGGTAACTTAACGGCAGAAATTAACAACAAGGTAACAGAAGGGAGGATTTAATTGGGAAAGAATGAAATTTAGAGAACCGAAATGACAAAACCTAAACATATAGGACTTAAAAGAAAAATGGTGAAACTTAGAGGGTTAGTTTTGTATTTTGACCTTTAAACAACATTACATATATTTCGACACATTTTTTCATCCACACGTATTTTCAAAAAATATAAATAACGTTGCTAGAACAACATTATCAAATAGCTTGAGTTTGAAAAACACTTTTACCACTACCAAACCTATGCCAGGTATATATGTATATGCAATTATTACGTACTTTATGAATAGGAACCACAGCATGGGGCCCAAATTTGTTATGAGAGAAGGGAGGACTTCTTCGAAAGTGAATAATTTCTCCACCAACGTGTCTAGCGATTGTCAAGCAAGCTTCTCTCTAAGTACATTTTAATGCTCGCTAATTATCTTACAAAGATATAAACAAGATTAATTTACTATTCTTGTGTTTTTTGGTTTCTAATTTTGCGTTGATTGAGCCATGCACGTCATTTGATTATAACTATCATAATTATGTATTTTATAAAGCACAACATAATTCTATAAAATGTTATGTTTAAACTTTCTACAACTAAATTATTATGATTTTGTCCATTGATATAATTATTTTTTATCAATATATATATATATATATATATATATATATATGTATGTAAATTTTAAACTGTTAGGTTCTAAAGACTTAGGATCTTATGTATTTAGAACTCTAATGTGTATTGTTGACAAACCATGATCAAAACAAGATGTTTAGTCGTGTTTAAACTTGCTCAAAGTTGGTTCATTTATGTAAAGTTGGAACAAGTTGATGCAGAAATTAATATTGCTTCTTGGCCTAGTTCGATTGATCGATGCTTAGGCTCGATCAATCGAAAATCGGGTCAGATGCGTTTTTCTGCAGAATTCCAACTCAGCCCTAGTTTATTTAAAACGTTTACGGTTTTGTGTTTTTGCCTCAGGTATATAAGGCAAATCCTAACCACGTTTTAGTGTTGCTCATATTGCTGTTTGTGTAAATCTCTTGTGAGATCTGTGAGGAGCTTTCCTTTACACAAACTTAGAATTATCAAGAAAGAGATTTCTTCAAGAGCTTGATGATCATTCAATTGCTGCCATAAGAACTTAAAGAAACACAAGCGAGTGTGCTTGTACTTGCTGGAGAATCCAAGAAAGAAGGAGTCCATGGTTTCGGAGCTTGCACGTGGTCGTGTCAGTAAGTTTCTACTAGTGGGTAGTAATAGGATGTTAGTGGTCTAAGTCCTGTTGAACAACTTCAATTCTTTCATAGTGGATTCAGGTTTACCTTGAGGATAGTTAGGTTAAATCCTCCCCAGGTTTTTACCGATTTGGTTTCCTAGGTGATCATATCATTGTGTTATTTATCTTTCCGCTACTTTGCATGATATGATTGTTTGATTGTGATAATCTAGATTTGGAATTTGGACTAAGTAACAACTTGGCTAATTACCTAAGTTAATCCAATTATGTTTTTAAGGGATCTAAAAACCATCATAAACTTACAAGTATTATACAATTACACTTGCCTAATAGGTAAAATATACAATTTTTTTACTATATCTTACTAATATTTCTATTAAAGGTTATTAGATATTATATTTAAAAAAAATGTACTCTTTACTTCAATTAGGTGTGCTTGAGCTTTACACCCAGGCTCTAAGAAGTCTTTGCTCCTAAAACTCAAATAAAGAGCATAAATGAAAATCAATACAATCTATATGTTACTAAAAGCTGAAGCGTAGCATTTAATGTTGCTACGCTCACGTTAAGCCACGTCAGCAGCCATGTCATTTCCACCATATTTTTTGTAATTGTTCAACAATTTAAAATTAGTTTTTTTTCAATTTTAAAATACTAACAAATATAAAATAAATCTCATCCTTATCTCCACCATAAAACCCACTTCTTATTAATTTAATTCCCATCACTATCTCCACCATAAATCCCACTTCTTATTAATTTAATTCCACCATCTATATATCTATATATATATAAAAGTTGAAGCAATCACATGTTATATATTTTCCTCTCTTTCTTTTCTTTATATTTTCTCTCTTTTTCAAAATATAATTAAATATTGATAAATTGGACAAAACCGGTGATGCACTTGGTAATATTCATGGCGAAAATGGGTAATTACCCATAAAACCCCAACTATTTAGTTAGTAGGGTCAGTTTGGAAACATTTTCGCAAACTAGCAACTCGAGCCTCAGAGGCTCGATTTTGGGCCCCTAAATCGAGCCTCTGAGGCTCGGTTTATGTGGTTTGACATGGCCTTGACGTGGCAGGAGTGTACGTGGAACTCGAGTTTTTAAGTCTCGAGTTCCACGTAGGCGCGACCTAAACTCGAGTCTTTGAAACTCGGTTTACGTAAAAAGGTAAACCGAGTCTCAAAGACTCGAGTTTTAACCAAAAAGATACGCGTGTTGAACTCGAGTCTTTGAGACTCGGTTTACCTTTTGAAACCGAGTCTTAGAGACTCGAGTTTCAAACCATTATTTCCCCTCCTGTCTAGTCTTATCAAGTGTCTTTGCTGTCCTCTGTGCTAGAATACGTGCTCTGTGCTCTAGTCTATTAGCTGAATACGTGCTCTGTGCTATTATTAAAGCTTGTGTTGAATGACATGTTTTGTCTGTTGCTTGTGCTAGTCTATTAGTCTATTTTGGTGCTTTTGCTAGTCAACAGTCTTTGTTGCTTCCTCTAGCAGGTAAGATGAGTACGTTGCTGAAGGACATGTGAATATAATTTGTCTGTTTTGAGACACATTCAAAAAATATGTTAAACTAGCACAAGCACCAAAAACTTCTCTCAGTATGTTGAACCTAAAAAAACTCTCACACTACTCTCAGATGCAGAGAATATTTTGACTAAACACAACTCTCTCACATGAAGAACAACTTGCCTCAACAACTCTCACCTTCAGCAACTTCAATCACAGAACCTCTCTTAAGAACTCTCACAGAGACTCAAACTCTCATACATATTTAGCAGCAAAACATTGCTCCTCTCACTCTCATACAATCTCAGCAGTACATTTGCACATCATTATGTCAAGTAAGGGTCTCCTCACTCTCTAATTAGTTGTTTAGTGTATATAGCTGCTTTAAAAAGTGTTGCTTGCATTGTTTTAGTGTATATGCCATTTCCTAATAAAATATTTGTTTGTATTAGGCAAATATATTTGTTTCCTGATAAGATATTTGTTTGTATTAAAATATGTATATTTGTTTCCTTATAAAAAAAATACGTATATATATTTATATTTATATTTATACAACTATATAATTAAATATTTATATAAATATATTTATATTTAGCCTATTTATACAACTATATAATTAAATATTTATATAAATATAATTATATTTTTATATTTATACAACTATATATATAAATACTTATATAAATATATTTATATAAATATATAAATATTTAATTATATAGTTGTATAAATAGGCTAAATATAAATATATTTATATAAATATTTAATTATATAGTTGTATAAATAGGCTAAATATATAAATATATTTATATTTATATATTAAATTAGATGATATGTCTAATTTGATTGATCATGATTATATTCACATTAGTGTTTTTTTTTTCTTTTTTTGTCTGATGAACCCTGCTCTATGTTATTTCATCAATAGTAGTGTAATAGGGTATGGCATTAATTTAAAATGACTTGAATGATGTTGTTACATAATTGCACTCATTCATTTGCACATCCTCATGACTTTTGTTGTTTGGTTTGATATTTTTATTTATATTTTTGTTAGAGCTGAGTTTCAATTTTGTAATGGGGGTGAGTTTTGTCTTCAGTTTTTTTATTTGTTTGAGTATGAAATTATAATGATTGAGTGTGTTTGTATGTGATGTGGGGTGAGTATATGCAATTGTTACACTTTTAGAAGTTGTGATTCTTGTACTTTGAGTAGATAGAAAAGTTTTTGTAATTGATGTGAAATGAAAGAGATCAAATATGTCACTAACATAAATTTAGTTGGCTCTCTAATAGGTGCACAATCTTTGAAGAATATTGACATAAATGTATACTTCGGTGGACACCTTTACAATCCTGAAGGGATTGACGGATTCCCATTTAGAGGGGAGGGTATCGAATGCTACTACATGATGTTACGTCGTAAGTTGAAGACGTTGACTGA
This sequence comes from Quercus lobata, assembly GCF_001633185.2. Lineage (NCBI taxonomy): Eukaryota > Viridiplantae > Streptophyta > Magnoliopsida > Fagales > Fagaceae > Quercus > Quercus lobata. The sequence continues at coordinate 54,407,092 of NC_044913.1, read as the reverse complement.
TTTGAAGAGGAAAATAATGGACGAATTGAAATTGAACCCTGCTTGGTATGACATCAAGATTATTTATCGTTGCCCACAAGAAGTTCTTCATGAACGGATAAATTATGGGTATATGGCGATTAAAGAAGATAAACATGTAAAGATGATGTTTAGTAGGATCCAGAAAATGCCCCAAGTAAATGCTGCTGAGTTGTATGTAAGTTTGGAGGCGAGTGTAGACAACAGTACTGAGGTGGTGCAAGAAACATCTACGGCTTTACAATTTACAACCCTAGATGATGGATGCACTACAATGGGAGGTTATACGCTCTCATCTCAAGATTATGTTGCGAATACTGGTGGAACCCTCTACTCTCAAGAGACACATTTAGAGGAGGAAGACGAAGACGAAGACGAAGACGAAGATCATGCTGTGAATGATGGTGAAAATAATGATGATATGGATCAGTACGAAGAGAGGATTGAGCGAGGTGACTTTGAGAACGATGTGGATGAGCATGAAGTCGTTCCTAATTTTGAAGAGGAAAATATGGAGTACCATGATGAAGGTGATGCAGATGATGATGATATTGGTGTCCAGCATGATACAAATACGACCACTGGCTACAGACCTCCTGCGGACTCATTCTACGCAAATACTTGGGAAAATATGGTTGATCCTTCACGTCTTCAGATACCATATCTTTGTACTTGGCAAGATGGGATGCATTTTTGTAAAGGGTTGACTTTTGCAAATAAAGCTGCGGTGAAGCGTGCATTGATAATATACGCAGCAAAGGATAATAGAAATTTCTCCATCCAAAGGTCGAGCACAACTGAATTGTGCGCCGCATGCATTGACGACAATTGCAAGTGGTACGTTGGGGCATACATGAAGCCTAAATTCAATGGTCTGTGGATGGTCACGTCTTATGTGGGTCCACACAGTTGTATACCCTTTGGGCTGCGAAGAGATGGTAGAATGATGGATTCTAATTTTGTTGCATCAGAAATTGTGGGAAGATTGCGAAAAAAGCACACTGCTACTGTTGATGAGCTTTGGGAGATCATCCGTACTAAGTATGATCATGAGCTTTCTTACTATAAAGTATGGGACGCAAAACAAAAGGCAATTGCTAAGATTTTTGGGGATTGGGAGGAGTCTTACCAAAGGTTGCGAAAGTTGTTGGCATACTTGGATCAGGATTCGGGTACCCAGTATAGCTATCACACCATACCTAAGCCATTAGAAGGTACTACGTTACTGCGCTATGTATATTGGGCATTCGCTCCATGCATTGCTGCATTCCAGTATTGCAGGCCAGTGATCAGTATTGATGGAACTCATTTATATGGTAAATACAAAGGGGTATTGATGATTGCAATGGCAACCGATGCTAATCAAAAGGTTTTGCCTATCGCCTTTGCTGTTGTGGACAAGGAGTCAGGGGCTAGTTGGGGGTGGTTTTTAGAGTGTCTCAGGACTTCGATAGAGCGTGTTATTGAAAATAAGGACATTTGCATTATTTCTGACCGACATAAAGGTATCAAATGCGCCATTCGAGAGTGGCCTAGAGGGCAAGACAGAAGAGAACGGGTATATCATCGATATTGCCTTCGACATGTTGCTAGCAACTTCAACACACATTTTAATAACCCGACTCTAAAGGCATTGGCCTTGAAAGCTGGATATGCGACTCATGATGCTAAATTTGTGTCCATAATGCAAACCATTAAGGAGGCCGAGATTAATTTACTGAGGGGTGTAGACCCTACTGATCGCCGGATTATACGTTATATGCCATACACATATCTAATGAGTGAGGATGTAGACAAATGGACCCAGTCACATGATGGTGGAAGACGTTACGGGGCAATGACAACCAATATCTCTGAGTGCTTTAATGGGGTTCTTAAAGGTGCCCGCGGTTTGCCCATTGCTGCAATGGTTGAGTTCACTTATTTTAAACTTGTTGCATATTTCCACGATCGACATAAACAAATTACTTCTGATCTCTCTCGAGGTAAGGTGTGGAGTGATTATGCAATGGAGATCTATAACAAAAATGAGCAGAAAATTGCAGGACACACTCTGAGGAATTATAATCATGCAGAGGGTATATATCAAGTGGTTACCCCGTATAACGACCATAGAGCTGGAGGGGGAAATCACAGTCATGATGTGCGCATATTTGATAGAACCTGTGGTTGTGGAAAGTGGCAAAACTTGAAGATCCCTTGTTCGCATGCAATTAAAGTTCTTAAAGCTCTGCATCTCGATGCGCCCAGCTATATTGACCCATGTTACAGTCTGAACAACGCCATTCTCACATATTCACATAATTTTGTGGTGCCAAAGTCAGAGTCATTATGGAGAGACGTTCGCGGACCACGGTGGGTGCCTGACCCACGATTGTTGCGGGCCAAAGGTCGTCCTACGATGTCAAGAATAAGGAATGAAATGGATGGGGTACGGCGAGAACGGGGAAGCCGGAGGGAAGATCCGGAGTTGAGGGAGATTCAACCGAGGCAACGATGTACAGTGTGTCATCAAGAGGGGCATAACCGTAGATGTTGTCCCAATTCCCATGGGGCTTCGACAAGTGGTAGTGCTATGAACTAGGCAAGTGCCGTCACTGTTTTTATATAATATACTCAGAATGTCATTTGGTTTTTGTTCTTTGCATTTGGAAACTAATAACCGTATTTCATGTTTGTCAGGCAAGCGGAGACTTTATTTTCGTAAGTGACATTGTACGTGGGACTTGTCGTTATCTTCTGTATGGACAAGCTAGGTGATTATGTAGAGTATGTTGTATCAGTATGGACAAGTGTTAGGTGACTATGTATAATATGTTATATCCGCTAGGCGAATATGTAGACTATGTTGTATTAACTTAGTTGTTATTTTGTTTATTGTTGTAAATTACGAATAATTGAACTCTTTGCTATCCATTTTACTCGTTACATTAGTTGCGTGATGCAGCTTTTTCCTATAATACGAACAATGATATTACTTTGGCAAGTTCAACCACAAGGCCCTTCTAGTATTGAACTGCCATTGTGTGCTAAGACTTTTGTCCAACAATAATTTTATTGAATAGTTACTGTTTTAATTTGGTTGTAGAACTTTAATGTATGCTCCCTTCGCCTATCATATGCGTATGTAGTTGTTTGATGTGTTCTGGACCCTGGAAAATTTGCTGTAGGGGAGAAAACTAATTCTGGTCCATGCACCTGCGGCCAAAAAAGAAAAAAAAAAAATTCCCAGTGGAACTCAAGTATCTAAGACTCGATTTCCATTTATGGAAACCGAGTATAAAATACTCGAGTTCTACTGGGATTTTTTTTTCCTTTTTTTTTTTACCCCAATTTGAGAACTAAAAAACGTAATTAATGTGATAAATAATTCTGGTGACCTGCGGCCAAAAAAGTCCCAGTAAAATACTCGGAGTTTTATCGGGATTTTTTTTTCCGTGGAACTGCGGCCAATTCCCAGTGGAACTCGACTATGTTATACTCGGTTTCCATAAATGGAAATCGAGTCTAAAATACTCGAGTTCTACTGGGATTTTTTTTTTCCTTTTTTTTTTTACCCCAATTTAAGAACTAAAAAACGTAATTAATGTGATAAATAATTCTGGTGACCTGCGGCCAAAAAAGAAAAAAAAAATTCCCAGTGGAACTCGAGTATCTTATACTCGATTTCCATAAATGGAAATCGAGTCTTAGAGACTCGGTTTCCATAAATGGAAACCGAGTATAAAATACTCGAGTTCTACTGGGATTTTTTTTCCCCTTTTTTTCCATTCTGGTGGAAAAAGGGGAAAAAAATTCCCAGTGGAACTCGAGTATCTATACTCGGTTTCCATAAATGGAAATCGAGTCTTAGAGACTCGATTTCCATTTATGGAAACCGAGTATAAAATACTCAAGTTCTACTGGGATTTTTTTTTCCCCTTTTTTTTTTTACCCCAATTTGAGAACTAAAAAACGTAATTAATGTGATAAATAATTCTGGTGACCTGCGGCCAAAAAAGAAAAAAAAAAAAAATTCCCAGTGGAACTCGAGTATCTTATACTCGGTTTCTATAAATAGAAATCGAGTCTTAGAGACTCGATTTCTATTTATGGAAATCGAGCCTCTAAGACTCGATTCCCATTTATGGTAACCCATTAAACTAGAGTTCTACTAGGATTTTTTTTTCAATTTTTTTTTATTACCATTGAGAACTAATTTCAGGTAATTTTTTACTAAACCACCAACATCGAAGAGTAAAATTACCTTGTAAATCCAAAAATATAACTGAAATGAACAAAATAAAATTATACAATCTGGTTTTTTAGTTTTCAACTGCCAACATCTAACTAACCCAACCTTGTAAATCCAAAAAAAAAAGAAAAAAAAGAAAAAGAAAAGAAAATCAACATCTCGTTATGGAATTAACAAGACTATACTTATCATTCTATCCAAATCCATCCAAAAGAGTTGAGATTGTTTAAATTGAATAAAATACTGGCAATCTTTACAAGAATGAAAGCCTATTTTGACATGCTTGCCAAATACTTACAATAAGAGATGAATCTGTTTAAATAGTTGAGGTCACAATAAAGAAAAGTACCAAAAACTAAACAACCCAAGCTGCATAATGAAAACACACACGATACATTTATTTTATTTGATGCTTCAAATCCATCTAGCTGGTTGAGAAGCTCCAGCATAGTCCGCTGCACTTCACTGTCACCATTGCCACTACCAGTTTAAATGCAGAAAGTAAAAGGGTACACGAGGCAAACCTCCTTTATCTCTTTAATTTGCTGGTCAAGACCGCCAATCATGTCATATGTGGAATCTGGAACCTTTTCAACTTTCAATGCCATGAACCAATGGATCAACTTTGCTTTGCAAGATTAAATGAAGCACATAACTGTCATTACGGAGAGCAACTCTTGTTGATGGAGTTATCTTGGTGATATCGATATTTTTATCAATGTCAACAACATATTTCCGTTCAAGATGAACCTGGGAAACAAGATGAAACATTAGATAAAAATGTATTCAAACTGTTTTCAAACCATCTCTTATTAACAAAAAGGCACTCCTAAGGCACTCCTTGTGCATGTAATAGTCTATTCCCTTGCTAAAATATCATTACGTTTCAAAAAAATAAATAATTAAGGCACAGCTGCAAATTTACAATAATTAAACACATATTACATAAAAATGTATCACAAAAGAATATTTAACAAAATAAACAGAGATGCCAGTGGTATTTAAAAAACTTCAACAAAGTGTAGGCACCCCCATGTGCTTCATAATCCATACAAAGAACAGAGCTGTTGGCTGTGTGTGAAGAACAAAGCCACGGATCAATTATATTCAGGGTGGTGGAGTGAAACAAAACATTAACATGGAGACACACTACTTCCATAGCTTCCGCAATGACATGTTTTTCTCAGTCTCCTTCTTCATTACCTTTGCCACTACCATCTCAAAATCTTCTTGTGTTACATCAACCCTCCTCTCCCACAGAGCAAACATCCCAGATTCTGTGCACACAGCCTGCAACAAAAAAAAAACGAAAAAAATCTGTGACAATATGATTATGCACAGAGAAAACACACAATCTTTCACTTCTGAAGACTTTAATAGCCCAGTGCAATAGGTCGTTATGGAATTAACAAGACTATACTTATCATTCTATCCAAATCCATCGAAAAGAGTTGAGATTGTTTAAATTCAATAAAATACTGGCAATCTTTACAAGAATGAAGCCTATTTTTGACATGCCAAATACCCCCATCCCAAATAATCATCACAGCAATCATTGCAGTACTAGCAAATCAGCATAGCACCCACTTCAGTCAGATTTCCATGATTAGTTAACAACTACTTTGCGTCAATACTTCTAAATGTTTCTTACCAGGCAATGATATGGAATTTCTTTAGATACTTCCATCACATCAGATGCTTCATAAATAATCATGAACTTCGAAAATACTTTAAGGAAAGTAATGGGATAAGCATCAGGTACACCATGATTGGTAGGATCCAAGGAAACTGATGAAAAGGCTGATGAGGTTCAAAAGTGAGATATTCTGGATTGTTGGACTCCAGAAAATCATTACCGATGGTCTAAACCCAACATGTTTAACACTCAGATTCAGTCCATCCGTAGTGATTTTCTGGCGTCCAACAATCCAAAATATCCCACTTTAGGACCTCATCAGCCTTTTCATCAAGCAGCGTAGTGACTCAAGCAGCGTATGACGCTTCATGACAACTGTAATACAATGAATAAAGTCAAAAATCATACAAAGTGAAACCCAATATAACTAACTACAAACAAATGGTAGAAACCTAGTAAAAAATTAGTTCATACCCATTCAAATAAATAATGCAAAGCATTTACGTAGACAAAAAGGCTCATATTATCATTTGTTATCATAATAACACCACTAGTATTTGGTTTTCTATCTACAGAAGGGGGATTTGAAATTACATGAATTTGGTTTAGCATTTACAGCAGAAGCAACTGGTTTTCCAGGTCTATCTTCCAGTCCAATAGTTTTTACACGTTTAGCAGTAGAACCAAAACATGTATTTTTTGTCAGCGGATGACACTTAGAAGTGACATTCTGAGCTACAGCAATAGTCCTGCCTTGTTTTGGTGCCAGGTATGAAATTGATGGCTTCCTCAGCTGGAAGAAACTTTACGTTTGCCTTTTCAATGGCTTTTTGCACTTCAGGATGAACTTGCATGCCTTTGTCTCTGTTCAATATGCTAGGTCCTGAAGAACATAGAGCATTAGATTGGACATTTCCTTGATTGACCATGGTACAGGAGTTTAACATTGGATTCTTAAGCATCTAATTTGGATGGGCTTCTTTTCATCTTGAAACTTAGTCATCAAATTTTAAAGTTACAGCTGTACTTTAACACAATAAACAAAATCGCTCATCCAAACACAAACATATTATTCTTTGAACCAGATCAGGTGAAACCATGCTACTAATTGATTAGCATTCTTCAAAAACCACAGGCTTCGAACTTTCTTGGGAAGAGTTTTCATGGAATATTCTAAAGGCAAACGAAAAATTATGAATATTGTTTTTTCAATAACAGAAGACTCCAAACATGAATGAATTATATATACAGATGGCAAGAAGAAGGAAAAATTGCATTATAACAACCATCTAGTGGCATTCTTAATTGAAGTACACCAAGCAGTCTACTCTCCCCTGTGCTGAGACTAATCATATATACTGATTGCAGGGAAAAAAAAGAATTCTACTTAAGAAACCTTGTTCTTAATAAAGTCATATAAACAATCAACTATGTTCTCAAGACAAAACACTAGTGTTTGCTGCCATTATTCTTACATAAGTGTTTTTTTTTTTTCTTATTCGTTTTTAAATACGCCATAACCATATATTTATGTATTTGAGTTAGATTTGGATTTGGCTACAGTAATTGGATTTAAGTCAAATCATCTTTGAAATGTAAGTGAGAGGGAGTGTATATGGTACTTTGCTGTAACTTTATTCAGCGTTATTTACTAATGCTGAGGTTATTAAGATCTTTTTTTTGATAAGTAAATTAACATCCTCACACACACACACACACTGACACACAGCTCTTTACTTCAAAAGACAGTTGCAAGAATCATTAAAAGAAGTAGCTAGAAGAATATGAACCAGAGATATAACCACTATGTTCTCTTCCTGAAATATACCGAAACTTAAAAAATTACATGGAAAAAACACTCATCCAAGTAATTCCCAGGAAAATAAGAGATGCAAATGACAACCTACCTCCTTAAAAGAGTGAACTTCACTTCCCCAAAGCCAAGCATCACAGCCTGCATCTGTAGCACCCCATATATCATTCCTACGGTCATCCCCTACATGTACAGCATCCTCGGGCTTTACTCCCAATAAATCACAAGCTTTTAGAAATATTGTTGGATTTGGCTTCTCTGCTTCAACCTGTTTAAGGGAGAGAGAATCATAGTCAAGACCATAGATAGTAGAGGAAAACAAATTGTTCATAAGAAAAGTGCACCATTAGATTGCTAATACAATTATGATATATGTATGACATTATTTCTTGAAGTTTAAATGACTTCATTGAATGTAATATGGATCAGTGTACATATGCATGTGTATACATATCAGAAAGATAAACCTCATACACATGCCGCTAGCCATCCCATTGTGTGTATGAAAGGGGGTAATAAAAAAAAAAAAAAAACTATATATAATGAAGAAATCAATGGACATACTTCAGCTGAAACTGCCACAGCATCAAACCAATGGTCACAGTTTAGAGATCGCATTAAAGGTCTTAACCGAGTGTCAAAATTTGACACAACACCCAACTTCACGCCTGCTTTCCTAAGAGCTTTAAATACATTCTCAGCATCAGGATCACAGAGGTGCCAAGCCTATGGAAAGAAAAATTGGAGAAAGAATTATAACTACATAAGTTTAAAACTCAAAGCATGCAATTTATAAAAGCTAATTTAGAAATGACCCAACCTTGTTAGTGCTATAGTAGTTGTAAAGTTCTTCAAAGTACTGGGAATCTGAACAGCCAGTGGAGTAACTGACTATATATTGCCAGAAAGGCCTTGCATCATTGACATATCTGCAATTGAAGAAAAACAAAAACATTATTGATTAAGATAAGAGATCCTCAACAAACATGACAGAAAAATTGCTACCTTTTGCAGTTCTGGTAATGGGAATGTGAAGAATATCATTCTTAATAATGTTCAATTTTAATTATTTACAAGCTAAGGGCTTAAGAAATGAAAACAGGTAGAAGTGTGTCCATTGCCACTGTTTAAGAACCTGAAAACATGGCACGTAGGAAACAGACTTTACATTGGACCCTTTAAAGATAATAAGCAAGAAAATAGGGTGACCTTAACAAGGTCACAAAATCTAGATTAGACTAATGTAGTTATGTTTCCCAATTCGCCTTAGACTAATGTAAATGACTCTGCTGTTTTTGTTATTTTTGTTGCCGGAAGATTAGGCTTTGCAAAATCTGGAGCTAGGAGTTTAGCCTTTGTAGATGATAACAGTTTTGAGTATGATGATATTATTGTATATAAGGGCCAATTCTACAAAAAGACAATCAAATCAAAAAGACAATCAAATGATACCCTTTGGCAGAACTACATGGTCCAAATAAAAGTAGCAATGAACAGGGAAACAAGGCAAGTTACGAACACGTCTATCAATAAATATTGTAAACATGACAATTACATTGACATGCAGTTAAGTATTTTAACTATATCAAAACCTTTGCAATCAAAGAGAAACATACATAGGTGTAGAGGTCAAGGGAAGCAGCCACCGCCGTGGATCCGTGCACCACAGCATGCTCTCCGGCCAGTATGACTAATACCTTACATATTGTATCAAAACCAACATTGGTCTCCACGAACTGGTTCTTCAGATCTCCATTCAGTGTAACAGGTACACCAATCACCTGTCAAATTAATAGAAGTTCTATTAATAGACTGTGGTATCATAAAAATATATCTAGATTAAAATAACAAATGATGCAAGGAATAAAATTGCAACAAATATCCTTATTTGAGGCATTCACCTAGTTCCAATAATGTAGGTTCAAACCATATTGAAAACAAAAATAATCTTATGGAAATGTGAAAAGAGAATTAATAATGGAATACAGTGTGTTGTTTCACATTAAGCTTTCAGATACCTTTTTTGAATCTTACGCCGTCTCGTATAATGCGGAGGAGGTCTTGCATGTCCTTCGTCAGATGCCTTGGGCCCAACATTGTGTCCATGTTTGTGCCCCCCTGTCCCACACGGTGGTGCCTTTGATATGCGTTTAGGCCGACCTTCAGCCGCTGTAGGTAACCCAACCGGCTGCTCAGCCTGAACATGGGGTGGGTCAATGGCTGAAGAAGGGGTACTAAACGAACTATGGGAGGGTGGCTCCTGCTGCATGTCAGGTGGGGTACCCAGGTCAAAGGATGGAATCGGTGATAGCTGAAGAAATGACTGTGGGGTGGGTGGACGGACGTCAGACCCAGAACAAGGAAGTGGGGTGGGTGGAGGGATGGTGGGGCAAGGAGACGGATGGTGGGCTAGGTGAAGGGATGGTGGCAGTAGGAGCTGAATGTGGGTTGGGTGAAGGGATGGTGACGGTAGGGGATGGATGTGGGATGGATGAAGGGATGGTGGGGCTGGCGGATGCATGTGGGGTGGATGCACAGGGATCGGGGGTAGGGAGAAGCTGAGGGGTAGCAACAGGCGGACGGGATTGACATCCGGCCGGAGCTGTGCTCGTGCTTGGGCCGGTAGGCATAGCTGCCTCCTCAATCGGGGCCTCAGGGATAGGAGGTTGGACACGTGTCATCGCCTGTACTGCCGTCAACACCTCAGTAATGTCGTTGTGGTCCTCCGTGCCCACTGGATGACGCCTCAATAAACGGACGTATCCTTCAATCTGCACATGGAAAAACCACACATATTAGACCTGCAATACGAAATCAACAATGCCAATTGATAATAAAATAAATGTTGGTTCTGCTACTAATAATTGCAAATTAAAGGGAGATGAAGTGGTAAGCAAAAAATGTAGTAACAAACATCATGCTCTCTAAACAGTGGTTTCATGGTAAGAAATACGGTAACATGTAGAAGAGATTGAGAAGTTACCAGCAGAGTCACTACAGCACCAGGCCTATCGATGAACCTCCGAGTCACCCTTTTGAACCAGTCATGGTACTCGTGCTCTGGAGGCATATCACCAAGCACAGCTTCACAACGCCGATCAAAGCGATAACCCCACTCAAGGATATGCGCAGCATGCTTCTGCATCCAATTAACACCGATCTTCCCCCTCAAATCAATGCCATGAAGCACTCTGTCAGTGTTAACAGCGCGGGGAATTTCTTGGATCATCCCGAATTGACGAACAACACGATCCGGTGTATGTTTCTCTACTAGGTGGAAACATACAAGCGGCACCGTTGCCGTCCATACGGCCCTCCCTGCAACACACCAGGGCGGGAGGTCGTCAAAATGAGCTTCATATGGCTGCCACACCACCTACAATAGCCAAAAAAGAAGTACACAACACATTAGGGAACAATGTTTATATTTCAAAGTTCACGAAACCTATATGGACGTTCGTAAAAGCGTAAAATAAGGCATTTTCATACCTGGTCTGGCAACATGGAAGCTAGTTGCTCGCGATACCTGTCCCTGAAGATGTGGGCGGGCCTATTTTTCTTGTTTGGGACCCACAACCACCTACAATCAAGAAGAATGGATCAATAAGTACTGAGATAATGTTAAAACTATAATGTAATCACATATATGAAATAAAAGGAAATAAAAGGAAATTGAAATTTGAAGAAATAATGTAATCACTTAAGATGAAGAAATGAAGAAATAAAAGGAAATTGAAAGTAAGGTGGAGGGTGAGGTCATGTGAATTGCAATAGTAATTAATTCAAAGTTAGCTTTTTTATACTTTTTATTTATTTATAATTTTATATGCTTATATTTCTTTATATATTATGAGTCAAAATCCATATAATTTATTGAGTCTTAAAACTATAAGTCCATATTTCAACTAATATATCAATTTCAAGTCTAAAACTCTACCCAATAATTATAATAATACTATTGATTCTCAAAAAAAAAAAAAAACAAAACTATTAAAACAATTTTTCTATTAAAATATTCTAAAAAAATTACAATTAAAAAACAGAAATATAAAAGCTCAAGTTAAATATTGCAGTACTAGTTTTATTACTTATATATTACGTGTGGACCCACATAAACAAAGCCTAAAACTTTTTTTTTCAAGTCTCTTTCTCATTTCCAACAACTAGTCACATGCTAGGTTCACAAAACAAGAAAGAAAACACAAAACAAGGCAATGAAAATTCAAAATAGAATTGAAGAAGGACTAGCGAACGAAGAGAAAGAAGAAGAAGAAGAAAAAGAAGAAAGAAGAAAAAGAAGATGAAGTAGCAATAGCAACTGCCTCGCCTCAGCCTCTCCACACAACTTGACTGAAAAGCTCATATGTTTAAATAGCTTTCACACTAGTGTTTTATTTTGATCTTTCTTAAATACAGTCCTAATGAATCAGGATGGGCCACATATATTCTCAATTATATATTTCTTTGTTCTAGGGGTTTCTGTTGAACTTTATATTCTCAGTCATAATGCTAACTCTCTTTACATGAAAACATCCAACTATATAAGTAACATATTATATTCCTTTTTGATTGGCCTTCCAACTGAGTTTTCTCTACTTCTTTTAATCATTACGTTGTTTCGATATCTTCTCTTGCTTCTTATAGGCACAATCCCCAAGTTCCAAACTGAAAAGGAATATTTAGATTTATATTGTTTGAAATGGCTTTCATCTTGAATAGACAAATCATTGATGGGATTGTGGCTGCATTGTTGACAGCCTCAATCCTAGTGGAAATATGCATATAAAGATGGTAAAACAAATTTCCACATATAGATGCATTTGTGTGTGTGTGTGTGTAATGCATTGTAGTTGTCAAATATAGAATCATATTGGGAATCAATTATTATTATTATATTCTTTTTTTGGTATTGTGCATCATAATGTGCAGACATTTTGAAAATTTATATAATACTATAATTCATATAATAATTATACATATATAATAAAATTAAAGCATTTATGCTGATTCACCTCTTACTCATTATATGTAGTGTCTTTTACATTCTTTATAAATAACCTAAAGACTCTCTCTATGAGTGTTACTGATTACAATAAAACCTTTATAAAAAACCTAAAGAGACTACGACTTCAAATAGCAAATAAAATTCCTCAAGAAGAAGTTAGAACCAAATAGAAAAAGAACTCAAAACATAATATAAGACTCGTGCTTTGGTGAAGACAGTATGTTATAGCAGTATGAGGTAGAGACTTACTTCAGGGATAGTGGACCACGTACTGAAGGACCGTAAGCACCCACTGGCGGGCCTCGCTCAACTGTCGGGCACAAATAGGGGAACCTGGCCCATGCCCAGTACTGGAGCAACAGCAAGCACCCACCAATCTGACTGGTGTCCTCGCTTGCCCTGCATAGCTCTCGATACAACCATGCAAGGCAAGCACTTCCCCAACTGTACCTCCGTGGATTGTGAAGGTTTTCCAACTGCTGCACCCACATTAGATGCACCCTATCGCCGGATTTGTCCATGAATATTGTGTCCCCCAATAGCGGTAGGATGTAGCATCGTGCGTACTTATGCAGCTGATCCTCTTCAGCATCAGGCGGCAATGGGTTAGCAACTTCCTCCAAAAGGCGGTTGATGAGAATCCTCTGCCCATCAAGTTGCTTATGGTTATTTTGAGTTACAAGTTGAAAACCAAGGAAGTCCCGGCACACATTCACCCAAGTTTTTTGTGTGCTCCCTGATATAGCGTCACCATCAACAGGAAGCCCGAGAAGAACCTCCACATCCTGCAATGTGATGGTCACCTCACCATGTGGCATGTGAAAGGTGTGAGTCTCGGGCCGCCATCGCTCCACTAAGGCCGTTATCAGGCCATTGTCAATCTCTCTACCTGGGACCCACAGGAGTCCCTCCAAACCAACTGTGGTGATGATGTTCCTCACTCGGTCGTCCACCATTGGAGGTTGCTTGGAGAACTCTGAACTACGACTACGGCAAGTAATGGACCCTGGATCCTGCACATAACAAAATCATGGATTAATATAGTATATGCAAATACGTGTACATTGTATGGATTAAATGCATGTGCACAAGTTACTGTTTTAGTTGAGTGTTTTACCCGCCCATTCCAAATAGCTTCGGACCGATGCGTCGCCTGCTGTGTCAACACCGAGTCGTCAATGGGTCCAGGCTGTGTATAGTCAATGCGTCCAGCATTTGCAGCAGCCATACTGAAGAAGAATGATAAGCAGTTAGTTTCAAAATTGAACACACAATATGCTTAAATATATAGGTATGACTTAGAGCAGCCATAATGAAATGACGACTATGGTTGCTTGTTCATAATTGCAGAATCATAGCAAATTTCTTAGAACTTTGAAGGGAGGACTTCACCGGGAATTAGCTTACTAAACCGGTATTTTGGTAGTTATTTATTTAATTTTTTTTTTTCGGTATGAAAGTTTCCAACATATATCTACTAAATCCTTTTCATGAGAATGATTAAACCAAAATACTCCTCACATGTTTGTGTGTATACTGGCTTTAAAGTAAAAGAAACAACAAGAGAATGAGCCTAATCTGTTCATACATGCACTAATTCAAACATAGTTTGAATTGAATTTTTGTCTATCAATAGAGTATAAAATCATAAATTACAAATTAAGTTTTAACTATTTCAAGTATCTTGCTTTATATGGTAGTCGATATTTACACTATTTATGCTGTAGGTAACTTAGGTTGATTTCAATGGATTTAACTATAGCATATTGCTTTGCTTTGCTTTGCTTTGTATCTCACAGTCATATGATTGTGGACCATTGGGTAATCTTAATTTGTTAAGAATCAAATATGTTAATATATGGGACGCTTTTTAGTGCTAAATACTAACTATGAGCACCATGTTTGGGATTACAGTGCCAGCACTTAGGGGAAAGGACTACGGCAAGACTAAAATGCGTTATCCGGACTACACAGAGACAGAATAAGGTTGCCAGATGAAAAATACATAAGGCCTCCAAAAATGTTTTTAAGTGCACAAGCATCATAATTATCTGTTCTAACAGCATATATATATGAGAATGCAGGACTTGCGAGTAGGAAATGGCCCCATACCAAAGATGGGAGAGACTGTAGTGGTAAGCCACTAATTGTGGAGAAGATTGTGGAGAAGCCCAGTGACCCCCCCAAGAAGAAGCCTACTACTACTACTACAGACAGGTACTCTTCTTCTCTTCCCTTTCTCTGTCAATGCAATCTTTTCTGGGTATAACACTGTTTTTTTTTTTTTGTTTGGCAGGAAGAAATCAAGTTCAACAGCGCCGAAGGCAAAGAAAGCAAAAACTGACAAGAAGTCTAAGGATCCAAATGCCCCCAAGCGCCCACAAACTGCCTTCTTTCTCTTCATGTATACTATCTCTCAGTCCCTCTCTTGCACGTTTGGATTATCTTTCCGCGTGTGTGTGTGCTGAAATGTTTTCAATTTCTGTGTCAGGGATGACTTTAGGAAGACTTATAAAGAAGAAAATCCCGATTCGAAGGGTGGTAAAGAGGTACAAGTATTTATTAATTACTGCCCTTGCTCTTTATTTTTTATTTTTTGTTAGGTGATTAAACTTTGGACAGGTTGTTCTAATCTTCTTGTTTGACTTACAATGAATTGTAGGTAGCAAAGGAGGGTGGTGAGAAGTGGAAATCTCTAGACAGAAAGAGAGAAAAATATTCCTAGGACATTAATAGGTGGAAAACAATAATTATTGACTATGGAACAAGATACAAATGCAGCAAATGAAAGGCAAAAAAAATGGCAGAAGAAGAAAGGACAGAGTTACCTATAGAAGAATTAACATATAAGTGCCTATATCAAGTCATTTTTGGACTTGTCCTATCTTCTCCTATCCACTCTTTATGGTGTCCTTTTCACAATGGGCAACTACGGATTGCAACAAATAGGAAGTACTTATCAAATTGTCGCCATCTTCATTGACAAGAAACACATCACTAAGACAAAAAGTCTACTTGCATCTAGATTCAAACTTTTAAACCTGTAACACCAACGCCTTATAATTAGCAACTATAATTTCAAGCCATCCGTACTAAGGATAGAAGGTTGCATAAGTTATAAACTTATAATGGTCACGTTTCTGCCACACTGAAATGAAGGAGTTCCTTCTGTAGGCCTTTCTCGAAAGTGTATCCATGTGTGAGAATTTGCTTGAGCACAAAATATACTTCCCTACATACTAGAATTTGATATCTGGTTTAAATGAGGCCAACAAAAATAAAATAAACCAGTAAGAAAACCATCTCCTTACAGGGGAAAAAAAAAATCAAATTTTCTAATCACATTTCATCACTTGGCAATGACTTATACATAGCCGAAACATATAAATAAACACTGAGAAAGAACCATGGTAGGCATTCGAGTTGTTTTCTTTATATATGACTGAGCTTTGGTGACATTTTTATACTTCAATATGGTGTTTTGATTCTCCACCCAATAAATTTCTGTGCGTGCTGGATATAACCAGAATATTTTACCTCTATAACAAATTCAGTACAGAAACCAAAATAGAAAAAAAAAACAAAAAAAAAAACGAACTGATTACATTGCAAAATGCATAGGGGACTCACCTTTTTTTCTTCTTTTTCTTTCAGATGGTGGAGACTGAGTTACAGCGGACAGGGACGTGCGACAGTGGGTCGGTGAGCGAGAGAGTGAGAGGGTGACTGAGCGGTGAGGCTGAGAGGGTGAGTGGGTTGGGGCCGGCGTCGGCGTCGGCGACGGTGACGCTGAGAGAGTGAGAGAAGGAGAGGGTGAGTGAGAGTGGGTCGGAGACTGAGAGAGGGGTTTCAGAGGACCGGTGAGGCTGAGAGGGTCAGTGGGTGAGTGGGTCGGCGTCGGCGACGGTGACGCTGAGAGAGTGAGAGAAGGAGAGGGTGAGTGAGAGTGGGTCGGAGACTGAGAGAGGGGTTTCAGAGGACCGGTGAGGCTGAGAGGGTCAGTGGGTGAGTGGGTCGGCGTCGGCGACGGTGACGCTGAGAGAGTGAGAGAAGGAGAGGGTGAGTGAGAGAAGGAGAGGGAGAGTGGGTCGGAGACAGAGAGGGGGTTTGACTGATGAGGGAGAGTGAGATTGAGATTGGAGAGCGTTAAATTCAAAAAACGCCTATTAGAAATCGAGTGCCTGAGACTCGATTTCCATTTTGGAAATCGAGTCTTAGACAGTCGATTTCCATGTGTAGTCCACGTGGAAATCGAGTTTTAGACACTCGATTTCCACGTGTACTCCAACGTCTTTTTTGCCATGTCAAAGGACGTAAACCGAGCCTTAGAGACTCGATTTAGGGGCCCAAAATCGAGCCTCTGAGGCTCGAGTTGCTAGTTTGCGAAAATGTTTCCAAACTGACCCTACTAACTAAATAGTTGGGGTTTTATGGGTAATTACCCATTTTCGCCTAATATTCATTTGTGCCTCAACCATTCAGTTGGCTGGCCTCTTGTGCCACATCAGACTACCATCTCTCCCTCTCTCTTTTTCAGCCTAAGTGTTCCATTTCCCACCTTGCCGTTATAAGTTACAACACAGATAGTGAATCGGTGTAATGTTTGTTTCTAGGATGTATATAGCTCCCCATTACCTTCATTCCACCATCAATGGCAATCTGCTCCATGCAACCGGGCTTCACTACTTCCTACCTTCCCAAAGCTCAAGGTATCTTTTATTTTCTTCTTTAATTCTTATTCATTAATTTCTTTTCTTTTCTCTCCTGCCCTTGAGTCCTTTTCTAGAAAACTACCTACTTCTCTCTCTTTACATCTTCCTCTATCTTTTAAATTTTGCTTTTGTTAGATGCATGCCAATTGTTTGATAAAATAGCTGAATGAGTATATATTTAAAACTCAACAAATTTAGTTTGATTATATGCTGCAGTTTTATTTTAAGATGAGTTGGTAGATTTTTTTCCTAATTCTTAAGCATCTTGCCGAAGTATATATTCCCTGCTATCCCACCACCCAAATTGGATTATGCAACTAGACTTATCAATTTAATCTTCGTTGATATTTCAAAACCAATGGTAGACTGGATATTTAGATGAACCCCATGAGGTGGCTTGGTGACAAATGGGTGTAGGTGCAACTGACAATACAATACAGTTTGATGAACAAGTAATTCACCATTACTAGATGCAAAACAAATTAGGAGTTTGAATCAACTGTAGAATTTGAAATTTCTTTGTTGGGACTGTATGACTCTGGGTGTTGGTTTTTTTTTTTTTTTTCAACCATGTTGCAGTACCATTGGACTGATATTTGAGATAACGTTAGATAAGATTGTAATATGTTCAAAAATTAGATATTTTCTATTGAAAAACATGACTGGTGCATAATATCACATAATTTTTATCTATGTTTTGTGGCTGCAATGCTTAATAAAAGTTATCTTGATTTTCATTGAATTATATCGAGCAATTTTATGCTCCAATGCAAAAAATAAATTGTAAATTCAATGTGGGGTTTACCTCATTAAATTTTAAAAATGATTTTGTATTTTCTTTAAGATAATGAAAGATGCATAATGAGCATATAAAATAAATTTAAATGTAAACATAAATATACCTTAGAGGGTATCAATATTTTAGTAATGATCTACATATCAAAGTTGCATTTTTTGTTAATCATCTACAACATTGGTGGTTCACTTTAAGGTTAGCAATCCAAATTCATGAGTAGCCTTGGCCTCCCTTTTTGTGGACTAAATGGTTTTTGAGATTTCTTGAAAGGTATTTCAAATCTAGGTTTAGGACCATGAATGATGAGAATATATGGTGTTGGGAGGGAAAACGACACAATGCACATTTGAAAGTTTGCCTTTTTTAATCCCTTTCAAAATTGAACTACTAACTTCATATGCATTTCTTATTCAAAGCAAGCTTGCATCATTGTAGTTTCCTCTCTTGGTGTATTAGACCCCAATGAGGTCCGAGGCTCCCAAAATGATTTGGCAGGTGAAGAAATGATGATTAACTGGATTCAAAAAATTCCCTAATGATTGATATTCTAAATTTTCAATAATGATTCTCTTTGTCTTATATGTGATTTATTTGAGTTTGGTCTTCTTCATTCTATGTCAACATGCATATTTTAAGGATAACACAAATTCTAGAAACTGTCTTATGCATTGAGGTATCAATCTACTATATATTTTGAAATTACCTTTTCAATTCCCTAATCAACCCCACCCAGAGAAGTTCCAATCTTCAAAGAAATGTGTCACATTGGGTTGGTATATCTTTTGTCATCTTTGATACTTTTTTTCTTCTTCTTTTTTTTTAGATTTATGTTTCCAATTCTTAGTGCATTTTGCATCTCATCCTCATGAAAAATAAGTTTGTCTTAAATTTATTTATGTTCAGCACTTGCCTTTGGTGTTTGGGTGGTATTGCTATCTTTGTGGCTTGGAGTACTCTGTTACTTTTGAGTAAACAAGTAATTTTTTGGGACCATTCTTTCTTCCCAAGTCAATTATATTACATATAAGATCCTTTATAAAAGTTCAAGTTCACTTGTTAAGTTTGCTACCTTGATTTAATGTATCATATATCAAACAAAGCTAGGAAATGTTTAGTTTATAGGTTTTCTTCTTTTCCTAATACTAACCAATCATATTGACAATTTATGCTTGATGCGTTAGTGTACAATATCGTTGATTAAAATCATAATGGTTGTTGGGGTTGTACTACTCTTTGTATTTCTATGATTGGTAACGTAGATATAGCAATCATATAGTTTATATCTATTATATACAATCTGTTCTACCAAAAAACAAAAGTTATAATTTAAGTTGGATTTCTTTGTTGCAGGGATTGTGCTAAGCTATTGATTTGCTCCCACTGCCCCACTACAAAAACCAAATTGAAGGTGAGACATCGTAAATCCCACATCCTTAATGTGATGGTGTTGTCTTTTCATCCTAGACTGATCATGGAGACATTATCCAAATCATAATTATTTTTAGCCTAACCATATAATGGAGGTGTGGTTAAGTACTTTTGGGTTGTAAGCTATTAGAATCTTCTGATTAGTAGATATTATTGAATGTACCCAGAAATGCATTGTATTAGAAACAAATGACAAGCTCACATTCTTTTTACATACTTCAAAGGGATAGAACTATAATTATTAGATGACAATGTTAGATGTAAATGTCTAAAATAGCTTTCAAATTCAAAACAAGAACCAAAACATGTAACTGACTAGACAAGAGATGGCAATTAGTAAGATACTAAGATTGTTTCTATTGGAGTGATCATTTCAAAAGTTGAAGTGAACATTAAAATAGAGGGCAGAAAATTGAAGATATTAAATTTCTTTTTCTCTTTACAAAAATAAGTTTTTTTATTTTTATTTTTTTATAGTTAAAAGTAAAACACGATTTTCTAGTAATGAATGTCAGCCTTTGAATTTGCCATAATATTGTGTAGTCTGATTAGTTTCCTGTCCAAAATTTTTGTGCTCTCATAATAAACTAGATGCTATTGTTATTTGAGAGAGGTAGAGTGTCTAATGTATGCTTATTGTGAAAGATTTTCTTTGTAACTATTAGTTAGGAATGAACAGTTTTTAACTTTATCATTTGAGTTCTTAAAAGAGAAATAGTATTTTTTACTATAGTAAATAATTTTTTTCCCCACGCACTGCACGGGTCTGCGTCTACTTAGAATAAAAACTTTGACAAGAAAATAATCAACACTGAAACGGCCCTAACAAACTAAAAGTCAAATTACTTCAATTCTATGCATACCATATTTATACATTGAAGGGTAAACATTTTTTTTTATGCGAGTTTTAACGTGGAAGATTTTTTATTTTTTACTTTCCGGAATGTGCTGTGGGAGAAATTAAGAACCAAGTTTTACAGTGGAAGTTTTTTTTTTTTACCAGAACGGTGAAGAATGTTACCTTTATTCTTTTCTTATGGGAAGGAAAACCGAGTTTTAACGTGGAAGAATGTTTTCTTCTTTACAAAAAATGACGAAGGGCAATGTTACCTTTGTTCTTTTCTTATGGGAAGGAGATCCGAGTTTTAACGTGGAAGAATGTTTTTTTCTTCACCAAAAAAGACGAAGAACAATGTTACCCTTATTCTTTTCTTATAAGAAGGAGAAACGAATTTTACCATGGAAGAATGTTTTTTTCTTTACCAAAAAAGACGAAGAACAATGTTACCCTTATTCTTTTCTTATAAGAAGGAGAACCGAGTTTTAACGTGGAAGAACCGAAGAATGTTAACTTTATACTTTTCCTTTTTATTTTCTTAAGAACAATAGTGCTCATGCAGAGGAAAATAACGCTAAAGCAGCATGTAAGAGTTGGGCGTTGGGCCCTTTATGCACGGAAAGAAAACAGTGTGTACCTAAGTGTTCCCCCGGCAAAGGTATCATTGAAACTGAAGCCAAGGTAGTTGTTACGGTATAGGACTACATAAATAAGAGTTTGAACATGACATTACTTAATTGGCTCCTCAGTTTTGTAAGTCCCTTTGTTTTGAAGCGTTAGTTGCCTTTATCTTTTCTCATACATCAAAGCAAGGTGGAGTGTTATATTGTTTAGAGAGAGAAATATTGGGGCCACTGATACAGAATGGATCCATCCGGTTTGTCTGGAGGTGATCGAGCATCTGGTGAGCCTGCGCAAACAGAGGTCAACATTGGCATGAAACCTGATTACTACTACGGTGCAGAAAGGGGTGTAATCGAGGTCTTCAAAGATATTCTAGAGCCTCTTGACCAACTACTAACCCCAAATAGAAACACAGTCCTTCATATTCACCTCGCAAGCCAAAATAAAAGATCAGAAGATTCTTGTCTTCTGAGGATGATAAGACGATTCTTATGTAAAAAAAAAAAATCAGAAGATTCAGAATCAAAAGATTCAAAATTATCAACAGACTTTGTTGAAGAAATTCTTACAAAGTGTCCAACACTGCTATGGCAAGCTAATGTCAAAGGTGAAACTCCCTTGCATATTGCGGCAAGGTATGGGCACGACGCCATTGCGGAAGTTTTAATTAAATGTGCAAAAAGTCCCCAACATGACCCCGAAAGTGGGGTTAATAAAACGGTCAAGGAGATGTTGGAGATGACGAATAATGAAAAGGATACGGCTTTGCATGAGGCTGTACGTAATAATCATCTTGATGTGGTGCAGCGTTTGATCCAAGAGGGCCCAAAATTTTCATATTCTCAGAATGAAGCTGGCGAGACTCCACTTTACATCGCTGTCGAGAGAGGATTTAAAGAAGTGATGTATCATATTTTAGACAAATGCAGTTCACCAACTCATCACGATGGTCCCCTTGGTAGAACAACGTTACATGCTGCAGTAATCTGGAACGATGATGGTAATGTCAAATTTTTTTTTTTTTTTTTCAACATTCCAGTATGCATGGTTGAGTAGAACTAGAAAGTAACGCCATAAGCTTTGTTGTCAGTAATTGCCTATTTAATACACAAGAAGTTTGATAACATATATTTAGTTTCCTGTGAAATATATTTATTTAAAAAGTATTGAAAGTTTAAAAAATCAAATAGAAACTGTAAGGACACAATTTGTAACGATCCAAAATGATATTGGCATTTTTCCCAGCCCACCTCCAGGAGAAAGACTCCTCGAGCGAACACGATTTAATTCTATATGAATACCACGACAAACCACCGTCTGGTGACCAAGACTTAGCCTTTCAAACTCACGCTCTACAAATGATATTGTTTGGGCTTTTTTACGTGTGAACCCAATATCATTTTGGGTCGTTACAAATTGTGTCCTTACAGAAACTTTATAGAAAAGAGCACACTCAATTTAATTAAAATTTATTAAATGATCAAACTTAATTTAATAAGAAATTATTAAGTGTTGGATTTTTGTCATCCCAAAAAAGACAAGTTTGTGTTCTGCTTCTGACTAATTTAAAATTAATATAATTTATTATTACATGTAATTCTAAAAAAAAAAAAAAAATTATTAGAATGATGATGTGAAAAAGTATTGGCTTCCAAACATTTATGTTACAAACATTAGAATAAATCAGTAAAAATCAAACTTTTAGTTTATATTATTATATAAATATAAAGTTAAATATACATTATAAGATTGATAAAAACTAGTGGAACCAAACTTAAAATGAGACAGCCAAAGATTAATCATATTTTTATAATGAATACGACACTCAAAGATTATGTATTTCGTCTTTCAGATCTATAAAATTAATATAAGAATGTGCAATATATTCTTAATGAAAATACAATGTTAGTTCCTAAATTTTAACCCATGAATGATTTTAGTTTTTATAAAAAAATCGTTTATATGTTAAGCCTACAAAGTTGTTTATAATTAAAAATACAATAACCGTACAATCACTATTGTTTGGGCCTATCAACCCGGGTTCAAAATAAAGGGGAGTTAAGCTCACAACTCACTAGCATTAAATAGAGGCTAGTTGGTGCAAAAGAAAGAAATGCAAGGATATAAGTTCATAATAAAGACGTACAAAGAGACTATTCATTAAAGTATTGAACAAATGGTACAAATAACTTCTTTCAATGCTACATAACAAAGTGGTGAGAATGAGGAAGGTAATAAAGGAGATAGAGTAGACCCTAGTTGTACCACCACACACACAAGCACTATTTCCTTAGGCTGCTGTATTTACCCAAAATCAAAGTAGTCAATATGGTTATTGAGTAAGTTCAAGACTGGAGAATTGAATCGAATTCCCCCTCTTTGATTGAATGTTTTGGGATTTCTAACAAATTAGGGAGGCACTTATTATCCATCTCTTCATAAGAATCAAAACTTTTGGTTGTTAGATGTTTAGAAAAATGGCAACCTTGAGCATTGTTCTTGGTTAGATAATAATATTAGTTGTTTTAATGATTATTTCTAGTAATTCATTGACCAAACCTGATTTTTGAGTTTACTGAAGGGAATAACCCCCTAAGGAACTTGCTAAATATATGAGAACTAGTCAAATTTCATAATGGAGTGGTGATATGTTAATTGTTACTTTTTATTTTGCCCATATCTAAGTAACTAAAAGTGATCACTTAAACATTAGGAAATAAAACTACTCATGGACTAATTTTAGTAACCAGCCATACATTTAAGCTTGAGGTTTTTTTTTTTTTTTTTTTTTTTTTTTCAAATTCTAGAGACCGTGATCTTGTTAGTCTAATAATAGTTCTATCCCCAGTGGAGAATGATATGATACTTTTATCTCTTTTAAAAAAATATGATACAAGAATTTCTATTTATAATAAAATGACAAAAATGGACTACAACTCTCTCTTTAAATTATTGCACTATTATGGGTGCAATTAAAAATGTCTCCTTCTTAATGGGGAATGACACCTCTTTTAAGCCTTAAATTCTTAATTAATTTTGTTTGTCTATACCAAAAAAATCTCATTAGTGTCTTAGCCCTTAGGCCTCTTGCCTTAGTAATACTAAAAAGAAAAATGATCATGTACCGAACATCAAAGGTTCAAATTCTAACCTATATAATTTTCATTTTTGGATACATTTTAATTGAAAAGTGGATGGAGAATTTAAATCCTGAATGTTTTTATTAAAAAGATAATGTTATTTGACTTAAAAATCATTGAAAAAACTTTTAAAAGTCCTAATTAATTACAAAGACTAATTGTTATTTGAGTTTGAATCTATTTAAGAGAGATTCATTCCTAAAAGTTCTTTGGGGGGGGGGGGGGGGAGAATAGAAAGAAAAAGAACATCATTCCAAAAATGGATAAAACAACTCTAATGGTTGCAAATTAGAGACAAGTGAAGTAAAAGAAAAATATTTCTATCCTTAAAAATACAAATCATATCTACCCGTTCAATAGCCAATGATAATACCTGTAAGAGTATAATAATAATAAAAATGCTAAAGTTACAATTTCTTTTTACAAACTTTTGATGTGGTGAGTGGATATTGATAAGTAAAAAGACGATGTTATACACCATTTTAAAAATCATATTTACCAACTAAATTAAGGCTTAAGTTAAACTTTATGTTATCTTGCTTTGCATTTTCTTTTTGCTCTTAAACAATTAAACTCATGTAAAAGACATATAATACTAACAGAAATCCATATGATTTTACTTGCAAACAGATTGAGCAAAATTGTCGCATGTATGTGATTATTGATTCCACTTATGCAAAGAAAGTAGAGAAACCAAAATAAAATTGTCCGACTCATTTTTAATGTTACACTTTATGCTCCAATTATAGTATATAATGTGTGTGTTTTTTTGTGATTTTAAAATTTTGCTACTTTATAAGAAAAAAATAAATGAATGTGTGACAGACTACGATTGTTATGTAGAGCATAAAATGAATTTTCATTCAATATAATAAACTCACTCAATTATCCTTATGAATGCTTTTTCTATCTTTTAAACGTTTTCCTTGTATCTCTTAGAAAATTATTGTCTAACATACTTAAATTCTCTTAGAAATGATTCAGAAAATTCTGGAAAGGATAGCACAACAAGAACAAAGTGCTTTCATTAAAAAAGTTGATAAACAACGTTGGACTCCGCTTCATTGTGCTGCATACTTTGGACATTGTAATATCGCAAGACTGTTGCTAGAAGTTGATAGATCAATAGCATACATGAAAGATGCAAAGGGCATGACGGCTCTTCACATTGCAGCTCATCAAGGCCATCGTTGGGTAATGGAATTTATTTTAGAAGATTGTCCCGATTGTTGTGAACTAGTTGACGAGAGAGGTTGGAATGCACTCCATTTTGTTGTGAACTCATCTAGTAGTTGTTGGGCTAAGCGTGAAGTGAAGGACATCCTAGAGAAATCATCATTTAGCAACCTTTTAAATGAAAAGGATGCTGACGGAAACACACCTCTCCATCACCATTCCAAATCATTGCATTATATAAAGGATGTTATGTGTCACAATAGAGTTGATAAGATGGCCTTCAACAAACAAAACTTCAACGCTTACGACATCGCTTTAACTAGTGAAGTATCTGCTAAAAAGGTAAAGGAAAATTTTATTTTATTTCACGGTATATTTTTTTCTAATGGAAACTATGAGGACATTGTAATTTTTTTTTTTTTTTTTTTTTTTTTTTGCATCCCGGTGTTACATATATATTTCTTATTTATATTTATTAAAAAATTCAATTAAGATATTATATAAAAGAGATATAAATTACAAATAACTCTTTTTGATTTTTACTTGTTTTCAATTCAGTCTTAATTATAACTTTAACTTTTATAATTCTTCAATATAATGCTTCCATCTACTTTCATTCAATATCAATATTATGTTTTGTTAAGTCCACCAAAACTATGTTATTTTGCAAAGTATAAAGATCCTAAAATTTATGGGAAGATTGGACGAAACACTAAATGGAAAGATTATCTTGAAAATAAATTAAAGTTAGAAAACTGACATGAGAAAAATAAAACTTAAAAAAAAAAAAAAAGACTAAATTAAAAATAGATTAATGCTGAATGGTGTCATTTGTAAATTAGCAAAAAAAGAAATTAAAAAAAATGTTAAAACTATGTGACCCTGCATATATGCCAATACTAAGGTGGAGTACTGAGTTGCTGCCACGTTAATAATTCTGGCTATTCCCTTTCTTAAATCCTAATTATTAGTGCTCTATACGTTGCACAGTTTATGCAGATTACACGTGCATATATTGACAATGGTCTTCGTCCGGAATTTCGAAGACCCTTAGAAGATGATATCCTATTAAAGGGAAAAGACTACGCAGATAATTGGGGACGCTTGAAAGCTTGGAAATCCCGTAAAGACCAATTTGTTTCTAGCATGGAAAAAGCATCCAAAACCCATTTGGTAGTGGACACACTCATTGCAACCGTGGCTTTTACAGCAGGTATTACCATGCCTGGAGGTTTCAGAGATCATGAAGGCCCACACCCAGGCTCTGCAGTTCTGATGGGAAATGCTGCTTTCAAAGCATTTGTTATTACAAATACCTTAGCCATGGTGCAATCTTGTTCTGCTGCCTTTATCCACCTATTCATGCCACTATTGTTTCATGACAAAAATCTTATTGGGGACTTTTCTTTCCTACTGGCCTCACTGGCCTTCTGCCTTTCCATATCTGCCATGGGAGCAATGATGCTGGCATTTGTCACGGGCACATACGCTGTGTTAATGCATTCCTTGAATCTTGCCATTGCCAATTCTGTCATCGGATTGTGCTTCTTCATCCCCCTTTTTTTCGTAAGTATCGGATGTTCACAATATTTGCACGAAATGTGGAGCATAGGTTTGTCTTGGTTTTTTGAATATGTGCTTGAATATGTGCTTTTCTTCCTGTTGGGGATTTGCTGCTTCCTGTTGTGGATTGGCTGCCTCCTTCCTTTTATTTGTTACTTCTTGTGCGGATTATGTTATGTAGCTCTTAAAGACCTCTCTTTGCGTCTTAGAAGGTCTCGAAGGAGCAGGAATGATGCAGATCAATCAACAGCAAGTTAAGCTTTGTGTTTCAGTTACTGTTGATGGTTACTGCATCATCAACTACAGTCATATTTACTATTTACTCAGCACTCCAGCAAACTACCTGTCGTTCTTAATGTTTTAGTTCTGTTAGTACTTTCAGTTGTCACACGTGCAGTGCACGTGATGGATTAATCCAGGTGTCCATTTCCTAACGTTCAAGCTATGTTACTTACAGTGAGTGAGTTTTTCAGATCCTTCTTTGTACCCAGAGTTTCTGTTCTCAGTATATAAGAACGGAGCAAGTTGTATTGGTCAATAAATCGATTAAGAGACACAGTTTTCTTCTCAAATTTCTTTCATCTTTGACAGTGGGTATTAGCTTTTCCATTTTTACGTACATGAGTGCAAGTGTAGCATTGAACGACTGATTAAAATTCTATTGGCTCTTGACCTATAATGATTATTTAAAAAGAATAATTTTGATTATCAAATGTTTAAACAACTATGAGCAGTTTTATACTTGATTATTAGTTGACATGAATTGTACCGTAGGAAGGCGTGATCTGCATGTGCCACTTCTCCATGTCTGTTCATAAATGCAGGAAATGGTTTAGGCTGATTAGCAAAATTGATCAATTTATCATATATTTTGCAACATATACATTTTTCAGAGTTCTTCTATTTTGTCTCTATGGCATGCAAGAAAGTCAAGCATTTAGACTAGGCATGAAGAAACAACTGTGCAATAAGTACACAATAACATAGGTGTGAAAAAACAAATCTGATCAATCTAATAGAGGCGTACAATTCAAGGCATACCTAACAAATCTCTAACTTGGCTTGAAATAAATCAAGTCTTACAAACAAAATTTGCAGACCACCAAATTAAATCAAATTTCTCTCCACTTTGGGAAGACTTCTCTCAAACCACAAATGTCTCAAGTGCCAACAACAAATTAGAGCCATGACTAAGAAACAAAAATGCAAATCACACCAAATGCACCCGAAGATGGTGCCAATGCCAAATTAAGACCCAACCAAAAGAACGAAATGTATGTCAGTGCAAGCTATCTCACAAATGAAACTCCTCTATTGACTCCAAAAAAGCCCCCTATGGGCCAATTCAAACAATAAACACCAATTAAGTCCGAGCAGTGCTTAAACTCCAATAGAAGCAATCTTGTTAGGTCCCTTTAACAAGCATTACTTCATGAACCCTCGCAAAGCAATCTTACTGACATGTCCCAAATTTATCTGCCAAAGTCTAGTAATGTTTGAAGCAACCTGCCCCTACAAGTGTACTCCCTTTTAGGAGATATTTCCTTAGACTTAAGACACAAACGGGAGTGCAGCTTGAAAGAAAACAATGTCACTCATCTTGATCCTATCATCAAAGGAACATCTTGTAATCCCTTCTCTATGTTGTCCTCCCTACTTCTTTTTTTTTTTTTTTTTTTTTTTTTTTTTTTTTTTTTTTTTTTACCAATCTCTTCTTTTGCAGCCTGCCAAATAAAAATCATACTAAGTCAGCCTTCAAGGGTATAAGAACAACCATTATACCTTATTATATCCACATTTTGCCCAGACATCAACTATGAGAAGTGCATCCATAAATTGATCTATAATCATTGTTACAAGCATTAAAACTTTCCAGTAGAAATTAAATAAAGGTTGGCAATGCTTATTTTGAAGAATCTGATTTAAAAGGTAAAATACTTCTTTAAATTGATAATACATCATTTCAGTCTAAGAGGACAATTAAGAGTTCATTTAAGATCCGCTTATTTTGCTGAAATTGAAAATTTTTTATTGAAAATACTATAAATAAAGGTAAAAATTAGATGAAATAGTATCGTGGGACCCAGAAATTGTATTAAAAAGTGCAGTGAAATCCATGAATAATAGCAAAAATAAGCTGAATAGTAAAATAAATTAGCAAAAATAATCTTTACCAAAACGGACACTAAATAAAAGTTGACAATGAACATTTTTTCTATTTTGTACTTGCTGATGCTCCACCACATAAGTTGCTTAAACCCGCATAGAAACAAAACAGTTTAACTTTGAAATTTATAAAGCCCAAACCCAAGCTTAAGATCTCAACCCAATAGACAGCGGACCCAACACCTTCAACCTACCCATGTTTAAATCAAACTTCCACTTAAACGGAACTTAAATTAAAAAGCCCACATTTAGGTAAAAAAAAAAAAAAAAACAGAGCTCAAGCCCATTGGATTTTTTAAACTCAAAACAATTTAATCCAGTCCCATCCAACCAAAAAAACAAATGGACACTCAAGCCCAACTCAAATTAAAATCCAAAACCCAAGAAATAAAAATATTAAGAATTTTCAAATGGAAAATTTTCTAAAATTATAGTTTTAATCCCAAACTTTGCCTAAATCACATTTTAATCTCAAAACTCTTTCAAAAAATTTCATTTTGACCTAAATTTTTCTTTAATAGAATGAAACATATTTCACATTAAAAAAATGTTTACATTGTACTTGTAATATGTAAATTTATGTTGTAGATATACAAAAAGTGGCAAATATCAAATATGTACAACATTTGCCACTTTTTTTATATCTTAAATGTAAATTTACATTGCAGGTAATAATGTAAACAAATAAGGGGTCTCAAAAAAAGGGTAGAATGAGGTGATGAATGTAAAAGCTTGCCAACTCAAATTATTGTGAAAAATGTTGACATATTTTGTGTATGTAGCATTGTTTCTTGTTTTTGTGAGAAGTCCTACATCTACAATTTTTTTTATAACAAATTCTAAGTATTAAGTTGTTACAATTTTTTTTTTTTTATAAACTAAGTTGTTATAAGTTCTAATTTGAATCTACCGGTGAATTTTTTTTTTCCCACTAACAACAGTTAGTAACAATCTACTATTTTAGATTTATTGTGAAAATATTGTGAATATAGTATTTATCTTTTTTTTTTTCTTGTTTTTTGTTTGATAAAAAACTATTATTTAATTTGTTGGCTAACATTTAGGTTTGATTAATACTATTAGAACATCCACACCGGTGCTTCCAAAGTCTTCTAAAATGTAAAAAGTGACAAAATTTACACAATTTTTCTTCAAAATTACCCACATCAGTGGGGTAAAGATATGCATATTTGCACGTTGCTCCAGTAACTGCATATTTTGTACGGTTACCGTATATGTGTATAATAATATTATATTATTTTTTTATCTCTCCTCCATTTTTTTATTACTTTTTTTTTATCTCTCCTCCAGACTATGAACACTGTCCTCCATTAGCAGTCATGAGCACTTCTTCCTGAGCCCCAGAAATCACAGAACAGGAAGTGCAGTCCGCCAATACTCCTAACCCAACTATAACAATCCTTTCAACTACAGAAATCACCAAAGAGGAAGCAAATCCTCTTTTGCCGCTGATCACCGAAGAAGAAATCGCTTCAATCACCAAAGAAGATGCCTCTGACATGAAACCCAGCAGAACCGCTATAGCTGCCGGTCTACTCCACTGTTGCTGCTGATCTGCTGCCACTACTGCCGCCGATCTGCTGCCGCTCTACCGCCGGATCTGCCGCCGTGTGTGAGTGTTTGAGAGAGGAAAATAGGAATGAGAGAGTGACTTTTGGATTGGATTGATGAAAGATACGGTAACTCTGAAAATTAATAAATAAGTAATAAAAATAAATAAAAAATATTATTTAAATAAAATATAATGTAAAATAGATAAATTGATGTGGGTGTTTTGGAATAGTGATAATGTAAAATAGAAAAAATATATTTTTAATTTAAAATAGACAAAAAAATTTAACTGAACTGATACAATTGCTCTTACAATGATATAAATAACCCTATTGGTTAAAATTTAGTTGCCTTTTTCTACTTTGAGGCCATGACAACTACCTCATTAATCTATGCTATTGAGCAGACCTTGCACCCCTCAAAATCTAATGGAAGAAAAAATGCTCTCAACTGAACATATAAGTATTATTGTGCGTGAATAAAGAGAAAGAGAAACAATTGCTTAACAGCTTTTAGAACCCAAAGTTTTAGTAATTTATGAAAGAACCATGAATGTTCAAATTTCAAAACTTACTATCAAATCTTTTGTGCCAAATCTATCGGGTGGGGGGAAAATCCCTACATGTGGTCAAATAACTTAATCTAAAGTGGCAGTGTATCATAGGGTTTAGGGAAATAGTTACACATGTGAGTCTTTTTTTTTTTTTTTCCCCCTCAAAAAACAAAATGTAAATCTAAGAAAATAAAATATTAGTTGATAATAATTGATATGGAGATATTCTCATCTCATTGATTAATAAAGATATCTCTTCAATCAGTGAGATCAAATACTCGTTGAACTTTTGTCAAAGTTTCCCCTCCACCACCAAAAACATTCTTGGCCACCGCGAGGAATAATGTTACCTTTATACTTTTCCTTTTTATTTTCTTAGAACAATCATGCATCATGTGATGTGAGTTTCGGGCGTTGAGCGGCGGGCGGAGGCAGCATGGGGCGAGGGGGGGAACCCCCCCCCCCCCCCCCCCAACAACTCTGTAAAAATGCCTTAAAGTTACTGTATTGGTTTAAAAAGTTTGACACTTTGATCCCTCTAATAAAAATTAAAAAAGTAGCCCCACTCCCACCTTAAAGAATCAGACCAAAGTCCTAGCCTCTTACATGCCTAAGTCTTAACCTTATGTTATTTTTTTCTTAGTTTTTATATTGTACGCGCATATTTTTTTTTTATACCTATTTCACTATTCACAGCACCTGCCTTTCTTGCTTTAATCATAAATAACTTATCCCATAATTTCTCAAAAAAAAAAAAAAAAAAAAAAAAAAAACCTTATCCCATAAATGAATGATGAAATGCCGATATTTCTAAACTTTTTTACCGTTTTTAAATCTAAATTTTTGTTATAAACTTAAATTTTAAATACTTAAAAGGATAGGGAAATAAATGTTGAATTTTACATATTTTAAGAAGTAGTCAGACAATAAGACATATATACAACTTTACAAGTATTTGTTATATGTATCTCAAAAAAAAAAAAAAAGTATTTGCTATATTTTTAATATTTTTAGATTTCATAAAATAAAATAAAAAACTTATAGATGAATTTTTTTTCTTAATTTATTTTAAAGAATCAAATTAAATGTCTAAACTTTATGTACTTCTAAAAAAAAAAAAAAATTATGGATTTATATTAATCTCTTCTTTCAACTGTTAGTAACTACGAATTTGTTGTTTTTGTTTCTTTCTTTTAACGACAAGAAAAATATACTTGTAATTAAAATTTTTTATTTACAATTTATTTTGTTACTATTATGGATTAATATATTTAAATTATTTTTCTTTTAATATTATCTTTTAATCTTACCCCCTAAACTTAAATCTTGACTCGGTGAGCCCTTAAGGCACGAAAAGAGAACAGTGTGGACCTAAGTGTTTTCGGCATAGTAATATATATATATATATATATATATATATATATATATAAAAGAGTTTGAACGACATTACTTGATTGGCTCCTCAGTTTTTTTAAGTCCCTTTATTTTGAAGCGTTTGTTGCCTTCATCTTTTCTCTCCTCCTCTATCAAAATTATCGAAACAAGTTAGATCGAGTGAGACATTGTTTAGAGAGCGAAATTTGGAGCCACTGATACAGAATGGATTCATCCAGTTTTTCTGCAGCTGATCAAGCATCTGGTGAGCCTGTGGAAACAGAGGTCAACATTGGCATGAAACCTGAATACCACAACGGTGCAGCAAAGGGCAAAATTGAGGTCTTCAAAGATATTCCAAAGCCTCTTGACCACCTACTAACCCCAAATAGAAACACAATCCTTCATATTCACCTCACAAGCCTAATTACAAGATCAGAAGATTCAGAATCAAAAGATTTAGGACCAGAAGTTTCAGAATCATCAACAGCCTTTGTCAGAGAAATGAAAGGACCAGAAGATTCGGAATCACCAACAGCCATTGTCGAAGAAATTCTCAGAATGTGTCCATCACTGTTATGGCAAGCTAATGTCAAAGGTGAAACTCCCTTGCATATTGCAGCAAGGTATGGGCATGCTGCCATTGTGGAAGTTTTAATTGAACATGCAAAATGTCCTCAACAAGACCTCGAAAGTGGGGTTAATAAAACGGTCAAGGAGATGCTGGAGACGACGAATAATGAAAAGGATACGGCCTTGCATGAGGCTATACGTAATAATCATCTTGAAGTAGTGAAGCTGCTGATCCAAGAGGGCCCAGATTTTTCATATTCTCGGAATGAAGCTGGTGAGACTCCACTTTACATAGTTGTCGAGAGAAATTTTAAAGATGTGGCATTTCACATTTTAGATAACTGCACATCACCGGCTCATGATCGTCCCCTTGGAAGAACAACGTTGCATGCTGCAGTAATTTGGGATGATGATAATGGTAACGTCTATTTCTTTTTTCAAAATTCCAGCATGCATGGTTGAGTAGAAAGTAATGCCATAACTTTTTCTGTCCGTAATGGGCTTATGTAATATACAAAAAATGCTTGATAAAATATATTTCACTATGAAATATATTTATTTAAAAAGTACTAATAAAGAAAAAATCAATTAGAAAATTTATAGAAAAGAACATGCATAATTTAGTTAAAATTTGTTAAATGATCACACTTAATTTAATAAGAATTTATTAAGTATTGGATTGTTTCGTCTCAAACAAAGAGTTTGTGTCCTGACTAATTTAAATTAATATAATTTATTATTACTTGTAATTAAAAAAAATCAAATAAAAAAAAATTTATTAATACGATGATGTGAAAAAATCTTGGCTTCCAGACATTTATGTGATAACATTAGAATAAATCAAGAAAAATCAGAATTGAATTTTATATTATTATATAAAAGTATAAACATAGATTTAGGCATACATTATAAGATTGATAGAAACCAGTGGAACCATATGTAATATATATGCGACAGTTGGCTTTATCAGATTTTTATAATGAATACGAAACCCCAAGATTATGTATTTCGTCTATCAAATCGGTAAAATATAAGAATGTATAATATATACGAAATAATAATTCAACAATTAAATAAATTTGTAACTAAGTTATAGTAGTAATCTTATAACATTTATAACAATTTTTTAATATGTATTTACATATTGAGGTTATGGATTACTCAACTTTTATATTCTCAGTAACGGTATAACTGTTTATTAATGATCAAGGTCAAACTTTGCATAAACCTTATGTGATTATAGATGTGAAGAATGGGGATGAAACTAGAATTTTATTTTGGTAGGTTAAATTATTAATAAAAAAATTACCATTCAAACATAAGAAGTATTCTAAAATTTAAAATTAAATTATTTTGTGAAAAATAGAATTAACATTGATTCAGTACTAACAAAATATAAAACAAATGAAAAAAACACTAAAAACTATGTCTACATATATAATACATTTCAATTCAACCACTTATATTCAATCAAATAAAATTCAAAGTTTTTTGAAACTCTAAAATGTTTTATGATTGATTTTAGATTATTTAAAGTAAAAAATGTGTACAAATCATATTACATTTTCTTGCAAATCTTAAAGATGTTCATTTTGTAGTTTTGTAGAAACTAGAAGTACAAGTTTAACTATTTAACCATTTTATAAGCAAGTTGATAGCCTATTGATTTTTTAGTCCTTAACAACCATTAGCACAAATAAAAAAATCTTTGAAAAATTTTTGTGTACAAAGGCCGAACCTTATAATAGTAAAGTTCCATTGTCATGAGTAGATTTTTCATGATCTGTGAAGCGCCCAACCCCCTCCACCCCCCACCCTTTTTTTTTTTTTTTTTAATTTAATTTGGGTCCCAAATAACAAACAATCAAAGTGTAAAGTCAAGTACAAATATAATTACGTTGTCATGTGGCTATTTTATATTTGGGTTTTTTGGACCAGAGTTCAATCTAAGAATTCCAGTTTTCAATCTTGGGGAGGGCTGCATATGAATTTTTTTGACCCACAACTTTCAATTGTTATATACAACATATAAATACTATTTAGTTTTGGTCAAAATACAATGTTTGTTCTAAATTTTTATCCATTAGCGATTTTAGTTTTTCAAGAAAAAAGAAAAAAGAAAAAGAAAAACGATTTTAGTACCTACAATTAAAAGTGATCACTATTGTTTAGTTCGATTTTTGAAAATAGCAATAAATCGGGCATATCAATCCAAGTTCAAAATAAAGGGTCTGGCTTGTGTCTAGTAGCCAGTGACCACTGGACCCGTTAAGATACAGATACGTGTCAGCATCGCAACGTGTCTAGTGGCACTGGCCACTAGACACAAGCTCCACCTCAGAATAAAGGGGGAGTTAACAACTCACTCTACTCTAGTATTAATTCGAGACTAGTGCTACAAGACAAAGAAAAAATGCATGGACACAAACTTCTGATAAAGACAAAAGCAATATCCATTAAAGTGTTGAACAAATGGTACAAATAAATGCCTTCAATGTCACATAACAAAGTTGGAAGAATGAAGGGGGGGGGGGGGAGGGGTGATGAAGGAGAGAGAGTAGACACTACTTGTGCTAGCACACATATATACACCATTTTCTTAAGTTGTTGTATTTACCCAAAGTCAGAGTGCCCTACAATTGTAGTCAGTTTCTTCCCAAGATTAGCTTGCTGACATCTTCACTAAGCCTCTTTTACTAGGATGCTTTCTTGCTTTGACTTCCAAAGTCAAGTTGGCATCTCTTCACCCAACACAAGTTTGAGAAGGGTTGTTAGCATAAAGCCCATGGACTTCTACACATAGTTATAGGTTTCTTGTACATCACACTTTATCTACCTATATATAAGGTAAACTCTTGTACTTTATTACACACAATCTTTCAGGCTTTAACACGAACATGAATCATCCCAAAAGAAACATGCTAAATCAATGGGAACTATTCAGATTGCATTAAATGCAAATGACCTATTTATTTTAGCTTAAGGTAATTATTTTGGATTTTATGGCAAATGGAACATTAGTATTTTTATTTGTATATGGGTTCCAATTAGCTCAACTGGTAAAATTTCTAATAGTTTAATAAAAGATTTAAGGTTCAATCCCCATATACACCAAAAACTGATTGATGTCTTAGTCTGATGATAAAGAACTATCATCAGAAGCGGACGTCATAGGTTGAAACTCTCTTAAAAAAAGTATTTTTATTTGTATTTGTATCCAGGATATGAGCTTGCTCATAGGCTTTTAACCTTTACAGGAGTTCTCAGCTCACTATCTAAACCCCAAGCTTTAGTCATAATTGAGGGATGATATGCTAGTTTTTACTCTTTAGTTTGACCATGTCATCTAACTAAAAATGATCACTTTAAATATTAGGGACTAAAATCACTTATGGACTAATTTTTAGGAATCAATGATACGTTTAAGGATTAAAATCACTCATGGACAAAACTTTAGGAACCATTGGTATGTTTAAGCTTGCTATATATATATATAATAAATTTTAATGGGCCATGGTCCTTTTAGTCTAATAATAATTTTGTCACCGATGGGGAATTTTACATGATTTTTTTTTTGATAATATGATACAAGTCCTATTTTCTAATAAAATGATAACAATGGACTACATAATGGAAATAGCTATCACCTTAAATTATTTCACCCTTATGGGTGCAATTAAAAATGTCTCATTTTAACCCCAAGGGGTTGGCTAAGTAGTTTCTAAAGCTTTATGATATTCAT
Organism: Quercus lobata; assembly: GCF_001633185.2. Lineage (NCBI taxonomy): Eukaryota > Viridiplantae > Streptophyta > Magnoliopsida > Fagales > Fagaceae > Quercus > Quercus lobata. The sequence goes on along the minus strand of NC_044913.1, from coordinate 54,370,129 downwards.
GAGATTTTAGGTTTAAAACCTCTTGCCAGCATTTTAGGGCCACCCTATAGGATTCTTTTCTGTAATAACTTAGTGTGTGTGTGGGATGAGATTGCATATATCTAAGGAAATAGTCAAATACTCCCAGAAATCTGGAACTCTAGATACCCTCATTTGTTGGGAAAAAAATTTGTTGCATTTTTAATGGGGGAATGGCACATCTTTTGAGTCTTAATTCAATTTGGCAAAAATACAAAACACATCCTCTAAATTTTACTAGAATTAATTTCAAGTTTCTAACTTTATTTTTATTCAATTGAGTCTTCTAAGATTCATAATTGTTCAATCAAGGCCTTTTGTTAGATTTTGTTACCTAACTCCATTAAACATGGTATTTTTTGAATATTTAATAACTAACAATATTATTTTTTTATTATTTCAAAATTAAAAGAAAAATTGTTAATTTTTTTTTAAAAAAAATCCATATAACATGGCCTTCACATCCTCTCTCTCTCTCTCTCTCCCAAGTGCCGGTCTAGAAAAAATCATCTCCCCCATCATGAGCCGCTTTGATCCTTCATCGTCAATCCGTTCTCTCTCATGTAAAATATGTATAATGTTGAAGGAAAATGAAAAAATTTTACTTGCAAATAGATTGAGTAAAAATGTTGCAGTGTGTGATTGTTGATTTCATTTATACAAAGAAAGTAGATAAAGAATAAAGGCGAAAACACCATTTTGGTCCCTACATTTTGGAGTCACAGTCAATTTGGTCCCTACATTTTGGTGTCAGTCAATTTGGTCCCTGTTATTTTCAACTTATGCTTAATTTGATCCTTACCATTAACTTATTAATAGAAAATGCTTATATGGCAAACAGTGTGCACTGTTGGCACACTTAAATATGTAATTAATGTAATGTAGAAGATTTGGACCAACTAAAAATTGCCACATCAATTAAAAAAACATAGTAAGCTGCGACTTAGCTAATCTGAGTTTTCAACCCCAGAAAGATCCCACTTTACCCATGACCCAAACAGCCCAATTCATCACTTGTCAATCAAACTCAACCTTCATCTTCATCTTCATTGCTATGCTACTGGCCACCGACTGACTTTAGAAGTCTGTTTCAGATCAGAGTGGATGTGTGGATATTCAAATCATTTTCCCTTTAGATTTGAAATTTTGCTATGTTGGATCGACCTGTGGAACCCACTATCAAGTGGGTTTATAATTATAAACACGCAAGTATCGTAGAAAAGAGTCCAAAAAATTATAAAATCATAACCTGTAAAAGTCATTTAAAGGATTATTCCTACATTTTGATACATTAAAAATTCATTAAGTGATCATAGAAAACTATCCACAAATAAAACTTTTAAGGAAGTGAGACTTGGAGCTTTTGGAGCGTGATGTGTTCCCAGATCTTTTGACGGCATGGGTGCAGGATGACTCAGAGGCACCGCCAAGAAAGTTGCTGTGTTATGGAAATATCGGCACCGGTGGCAAGCAGCGTAGCAATGAAGATAAAGATGAAGTGGCCGAGAATGGGTCGGTTTGATAGGTAATGGATAGGGTTATTTGGGTCATGGGAGAAGTGAAATCTGTCTGGGTTGAAAACTCAGATTAGCTGAGTTGCAGCTTACCGTGTTTTTTTAATTGATGTGGCAATTTTTAATTGGTCCAAATCTTCTACATTACATTAATTACATAGTTAAGTGTGCCAACAATGCACATTGTTTGCCATGTAAGTATTTTCCGTTAGTAAGTTAACGGTAAGGACCAAATTGAGTGTGAATTGAAAATAATAGGGATCAAATTGACTGACACCAAAATGTAAGGACCAAATTGACTGTAACTCCAAAATGTAGGGATTAAAATAATATTTTCGCCAAGAATAAAATATGTCTATCACATGCTTAGAGTTTGTTTGGAAACAGTTTATTTAGCTGAAACTGAAATTTTTTTATTGAAAGTACTATAAATAAAACTAAAAACTAACTGTGGGATCCATGATTAATACTAAAAATAAGTTGAATAGCAGTAAAAATAAGTTAAATAGTAAAAAAAACTGTCTTTTTTAGTCAATGCTAAACACAACCTTAGTGTTATACTTTATTCTCTACAAACTATATCATGAATCCTCCTTTTTCTTTTTTCTTTTTTCTTTTTTTTCTTTTTTTTTTCTTTTTTTTTCTTTTTTTTTCTTTTTTTTTTTTTAACTTTTGTTACTTTATAAGGGGGAAAAATGCATGTGTAACAGACTACAATTGGTACGTAAAGCATGGAATGAAACTGTCATATGGGATAGAGGTTTTCATTTGATAGAATAAACTCACTCAGTTATTCCTATAAATGCTTTTTCTATATTCTAATAGTCTTCCATGTATTTTTTAGAAAATTATTGTCTAACATTTTAAAATCCTCATAGGAATGATATGTAAAATTTTGGAAATGATAGCACCACAAGAGCGAAGTGCTCTCATTAAACAAGCTGACAAACAACAATCGACTCCGCTTCACTGTGCTGCATACTTCAATTGTTTTTCGAAAACAAAAATGTTGCTGGAAGTTGATAGTTCTATGGAATACATGAAAGACGCAAAGGGCATGACGGCTCTTCACATTGCAGCCCATCAAGGCCATGATATGGTAATGAAATATATTTTAAATTATTGTCCTGATTGTTGCGAACAAGTTGATGAGAGAGGATGGAATGCACTCCATTTTGCCGTAAACTCATCTGATACATGGGCTGAGGATGCAGTAAAGCTCATCCTAAAGAGATCATCACTCAGCAACCTTTTGAATGAAAAGGATGCTTGCAGGAATACACCTCGATCTCCATCACCATTCCAAATCATTGCTTTATATGAAGGCTGTCATGTGTCACCAAAGAGTTGATAAGATGGCCTTCAACAACCAAAACTTAGGTGCTTACGACATTGCTTTAACTAGTGAAGAATTATCAAATGATAAGGTAACATAATTTTTTCTCTATTAGACATGAGTATTTTTATTTTTTTTGTTTCATGGGAATTTTTTTTTTTTTTTTTTTTTTTTTTTTGGTTTCCTCCTTTTTCTTCTTTTTAAAAAAATTATTAAAAAAAAAAAAAAAAAAAAAAAAAAAAAAAAAAAACACACACACACACACACACACACACACATAGACTATGAGAAACAACCTTGAGGTTTAGGCTAATGCAAGCTACTAGGGTGGGTTAGCAAATTCAATTGACTAAATGAAATTATTTCAATTAAGGGTCTATTTGAATATTACTTATTACTGAAAACTAAAAACTGAAAACACTGTAGCAAAATAATTTTTAAATGTGTGAATAGTACCGTGAGATCCAGTTTTAAATTTTTTTTTTTTTACTGAATAAAGTACTTGCAGGTCCCGTGAATAGTGCACAGGACCCACTGGAAAATGCACAAACGCAAACGTAGACGCCAGACGCTGTATCCAAACTAACACTAAATTAGATAACTATTTGCTCCCTCAAATAAAAGAAGGAAGAAAAAATTGCAAATTGTATTCAAAATAATTATAAATACTATATAAATTTTTTAGAATTACTTATCACACTGAAAATAAAAACATCTTGGAATCTCAAATTAGACGTGTATATAGAGTAAGGAAATAAAGTGAGTGTGTATGTGAGATAGAATTTTTGCAACATGACAAAGTGTTTATATATATATATATATATATATATATATAAAAGCTTGCAGGTTGGGTATATAACTTTTGACTTTACATGTTTTTAATTCAATTTTATATCTTTAACTTTTATCATTTTCCGTGAGTTCCAATTAGCTTATCTGTTAAAGTGTCTTATAATCAAAATAGATTTTGATTTTTGCCTAAAAACAGTTACCAAACAAGTTTTTTGCTTTAGGAAATAGAAAATTGTTTTTGAAAACAGAAAACTAAGGAAAAAGACAGTTACCAAATATACCCTTAGTGTCTTGGTCTAAACTATCTCTCTAAAAAAATTATATTTTCCAATGTAATCCTTCCATCTACCTTCGTATAATATGTATTTTTAAATCCACCAAAACTAAGTTATTTTGGAAAGTAAAAGATTTTAAAACTAACAGGAAGATTGGACTAAAGAAATAAATTGAAAACAAATTAAAGTTGAAGAATTGAAATGAGAAAAATAAAACCCAAAAGAATAAATTGAAAATAGATTGCTAAGTGGTGTAATTTGTAATTTTAGTGGAAAAAAGAGAGGTTCAAACTATGTGGCAAATATTAAGGTGGAGTACCGAACTGCTGCCTCGCTAGTGGTAGCAAAAATTCTGCTACGGGATCCCCCTCTCATGGCAGCAGTCAAACATCACCCTTTCAAAAAATTTGCTATCCTTGGCCCTGGTTATTCCCTTTCTCAGACACTAACTAATTCTTGTTCTACATGACTCAGTTTACAGACATTGGATGTACATTTAAGAGAAATCGTCCTAAAGAATTTCGAAGATTCTTCCGAGATGATATCAAATTTGAGAGAAAAACTAACTACATACTCGAGGTCGACCAGGTGTCTAAAGGCCATAGAGAGCGATTTGTTTTTGTAATGGAAAATGCATCCCAAGTCCATTTGGTAGTGGACACACTCATTGCAACTGACTTTTGCAGCAGGTATTACCATGCCCGGAGGTTTTATAGGTCAATAAGGTTTAAGGCCCACAACCAGGCTCTGCAGTTTTGACCAGAAATGTGGCTTTCAGAGTATTTGTTATTACAGATACCATAGCCATGGTGCAATCTTGTTGTGCTGCCTTTATCTACCTATTCATGCCACTATTGATTCGTGAGCAGAATCTTGGAGGTTTTACTTTCCTACTGGCCTTACTGGCCTTCTGCCTCACCATACTTGCCATGGGAGCAACGTTGTTGGCATTTGTCGCGGGCACATATGCTGTTTTAATGCATTCCTCGGATCTTGCCATTGCCACTTGCGTCATCGGCTTGTGTTTCTTCATCCCCGGTCTTTTCATAAGTATCGGATGCTCAAGTTATTTGGGTGAAATTTGGGGCATGGGTATGTTTTGGATTAATAAGAAGCGGCGCCTTTTCTTGAAGTACTTGAAGTAAAAGCATTAGTTTTTCCATTTCCATGTGCTTGCGTGCGTGCCAGTGCAGCTGCAGCATCGGTCGAGAGGTAGTCAAGTACTTAATTGGCACGACTGTTTCAGTTCATGTATCCTCACTTCTATTACATTTACATATGCAACACGATTTGGGTTGATTAATTTGTCTATTTGTTCCTTGAAATTCTGGTTATTTTTTTTAGTCTTAAATCAAAGTGATTATTTTTTGAACAACTATGAGCAATTTTATACTTAATTAGGTGACAAGTGTTGTACCATAGGCAGGCATGATCTACACACGCCACTTCTCCATGTCCCTCCATAAATGTAAGAAAATGGTTTAGGTTGATTAGAAAACGGGATCAATTTATCATATATTATACAGCATACACATTTTCCAGAGTTCTTTCTATATGTCTACTAGCATATAATCTTCACTGTGTGTGGGTCTTGTGTTATAAATACTAAATAGAGAACAATAAAAAATAAAAAATAAAAAAATAAAAATAAAAATAAAAATAAAAAACTGCTCTAGACAAAAGTATTTCATATACAAACACATTAAAAAAAAAAAGTGGTAATCGTTTTTTGCAATGGAATTTTAAAAATAATATAAATAAATCCAACAAATTAAGAACATATCTCAAACGCGAATAAACCAAAATCAAATACCACAAATATAAAGGGAATAGATTAAAAGTAGCATATAACCGCAGTTTTATAAGAAGATTAAAAGTACTAGTTGTAGCAAAACAGGAAAATTGTTGCTCATCCGCTGTCTAAACATTTGAAACTAAACCTTTAGTTAAGATCGGTACTTCAGGGAGCATATCCAGCAAGTGTTTGTTCTATTGTAGATAATGATAAATAAGGATGTACCATTTTTTCTTGATCAAATATATATTTGTGTGTGTGTGATCAAATTTATATTGATTGCTCTCCAGTAAGCCACCTGAAAATCAAGCTAAACCAAAATATAACTGTAAGAAGCAATTATAGAAAGCTTTACTCAAAACCAACTTATAAGACCAACATCTATCAATTAAGAATTAAAGGTCACTAGCTGTCTCAAATATACAGCTCATATTGCCTTGCAGAGGATTTGTCCTGATCAGCTGTAAGACAATAAGGCCTAGATTTGATTTACCTTCCTCTGCATATTCTGGGGCAAGATGTCGACATGAAACCAAAAAAATCCCAATGATTTTTTATTTTAAAAACCTAAGATAAAAATTGCATAATGTTTAAGATATGGTGGAAAGCTTAGAAACTCCTCACCCTAATGTGCCAAGTATTTGTGCATGCACAGAATCATTGCTTCCACTTGGCAAAGCAAAAGTCAGCTAGCAGTTTGTAGAAGAAATCAATCATTTAATTGTGATGAATGATGATGCTCGATTGCCAACAGGCCCAACGCATCTATTAACTGTCAATAATCTTAATAGATACATTAATAACATTAGACAACATAGCAAAAGTTTTATCACGACTAATGAAACAAAAGAGACGCTACTCTGCATTATATATTACTTGGAGACTGAGAAAGTAGTCGCTAATGCAATATGACCACAAACATACCAAAGACTTTAGTGTCCAAGACATAATGCAATAAGGAATATTCAAATAAAGGCAATAATAGAAGCGGGTTTGCTAAATATAAGGAATAATTTTAACATTCCATATATACCTGAATCACCTTTTAAAACTCAATTATACAGATGAAGCAACTCAAGAAGCTATCAAAGTAGCCCTGGATGTCCCTGCCATTAGACATTATGAGAAATATTTGGGTTTACCTTCGTTTGTTGGAAGGCATGGGACGGTGTGCTTCACTCAAATCAAAGAAAGAATATGGGGTCGTATGCAAGGGTGGAAGGAAAAGTTGTTGTCTCAAACCAGTAGGGAGATTATGATTAAGGCCATGGTTCAATCTATCCCGGTTTATTCAATGAGTGTGTTCAAGCTTCCGGTTAGTCTTTGTAAAGATATTGAAGCCATGGTTCGAAAGTTTTGGTGGGGTAATGGTGGTGTGAAGAAAATTCATTGGGTCTAGTGGAGTTCTCTTTGTTCTTCAAAATCAATTGGTGGCATGGGGTTTTGGGACATCCAAAAGTTCAATAATGCACTCCTAGCTAAACAGGTATGGCGTCTTTTCCATAATCGAGACTCCCTTCTTTTTGAAGTTTTTAGTGCTAAGTATTTTCCGCATGGTAATATACTTGAGGCGGTTGTTCATCCAAAATGCTCTTATGCATGGCGAAGTATTCTCCAGGCACGAGGAGTCATTAAAAAAGGGCTATATGGAGGGTTGGCGATGGTAAGTTGATTGATGTGTGGCGACATAGGTGGCTGCCTAACCTTAATCACAGCAAGATCATCTCTCCAAGAGCTGATTTTTCAGTTCATCGAGTTTGTGATTTGTTCTTCCCTGATACACGAGTTTGGGACCCGAGTCGTCTTGAGAGTTGTTTGATTCCGTGGGAGGCAAACTTGGTGAGAAGGATACAAGTATGTGAGGCTGGGGCAGAAGACACTCTGGTCTGGCCTCTAACCAATGATAGGGATTATAGTGTTCAGAGTGCTTACTGTATGCTTGTTTTTGCCGAATCTATTCTTCAGCCAAGTTCATCAGTTTCAGGTAGTAATGGGTTGGTTTGGAAGAAAATTTGGAAGATGAGGGTACCTAATAAGATTCGGCATTTTATTTGGCGCGCTGCTAGGGATGCTCTGCCCACAAAACAGAATCTAAAGGCTCGACATATCCCTATTGGAGTGGAATGTGATGGCTGTGGAGAGCACACTGAGTCGATAATTCACTATTTATGGCTCTGTGATCAGGCGAGGTCGGTGTGGATGTCGCTCCTAGAGTTTCGTACATTGGTTCAGAAGAAGTGTCAAATCTTCTATGATTTATTGGAGGAAGTCTCCAGTGTTGGGTTAGCTAGGAAGGTAGCTATGTTCGCTACTGTGGCATGGTGTTTATGGCAGTGTCGCAACCGGATAAGGAAACATCAGCCAACTTGGAAGCTTCATGAACTAGGTGACAACACTCGGAGGTTGGTTGATGAATTTTGGAACGTGAATTCTCAAGAGCATGGTGCGTCTATTCCTCGCCCCAGGGTGCATTGGTCTCCTCCGCCTGAAGATTGTTTCAAAGTTAATTTTGATGTCGCCTATTGTGAGGAATCGGGTTTCGCAAGTATCGGGGTGGTTTGTCGAGATAATTCTGGTCTAGCCATTGCGGCTCTTTGTCAGAATCTGGGTCAGGTGCAGTCAGCTGAGATGGCTGAAGCTTTGGCGGCTCAAAGGGCTATGGTCTTCGCTAGGGAGATGAGTTTATTTCACATTATTGTTGAAGGTGACTATCTTTCTGCTATTCAGGCCTTGTTACGTAATGGTCCCTGTCCTCTGATGTTTGGTCATATTATTGATGAGACTAAACAACTTGGAAATGTATTAAGAAGTTGTATGTTTCAACATGTTGGGCGAGATGGGAATAGATTAGCTCATAGTTTAGCTAAAAAAGCAGTTTTATCTGCAGATCTTGAGGTTGGGTTAGAAGATTTACCCGAGGACATGGATGTTGTTTTCCAGACGGATCTTCCTTGACTTTGGTTTTTGTTTTAATTTGTAGTTCGTTTCTTTTCCTTTAATAATATTTCGCTTACCTTTTTCTCCAAAAAAAAAAAAAAAAAACTCAATTATACAACATGGACCATTTGGGTTACTTGCATAACTTCCTCTAGAAATCCAGAGAACAAAATTTTATCTTTGTAAGACGTGGCAGAAAAAAACCCAATCAAGAAAACAGAATATCAAGAAACCTGATAATGTGTCATCCAATTTGGTCTTAGCAGTGTACCCCCAGTTGTACCCATCACTGTCTTATTCTTATAATAAAAGCTTGTTACTGAAATGAATCAGGTAATAATTTTTCCATATGTTCAAAATGGAAAATTAACTCTTTAGATGGTGCCCAAATAATAGACTTGACCAAAACTGAATCCCTAAGTCAGAACTTTTACTCATCAACATAATATACTTTCCTTTGCCTAGGGAGAATGGGGAGAAGTTTAAGAATCACACCCTGAATAGATAGAGAGAGAGAGAGAGAGAGAGAGAGAGAGAGAGAGAGAGAGAGAGAGAGAGAGAGAGAGAGAGAGAGAGAAGGAATACGTACCCACCAGCAAAGCAACGGCGCTCTAAGGCTGTTTGAGTCGTATTTAGAATCACTTCCCCCATTGTCCAATTTTTCATCGTCCCAGTGGTCTGCATCCTCTGGAATGCTGAAGAAACTGATCAATGTCACAGGAGAGATGGCACAGTCACTCCATAATTCTCTCTATTCTCATCATTCATCACAATGATCAACAAATTGAACATCTCTCTAAATAATTTTTCCAATTGAAACAAACACCTTTTGCACTCTAGATTAATGTGCATTTGAAGCTGAATTTTATCAACAATGAAAATAATAATGAAGTCCAAATTCACATGCCATTCATAAAAAGAACCGAAATCACATGCTATTCAATTAGTAATAATGCGAATTGCTAGTTTCTTGTGATAACAACATTATAACATAACAGGCATTAAGGTCCAAACAAACCAGAATCAACTCAACATTTAAATGTAACAAATCAATTTCATCTGAAAGATTTTCCATTCAATCTCTTCCTTGGTGCAAATAAGATCTTACTCAAATGACACTTACCCGTAACTATATAATCTAAAACCTAAAAAAAAAATTATGACACTTTGCAGTTTGCACCAAAACCGTTTTTTTTTTTTCTTTTTTTTCTTTTTTTGTGCTTTTGACAACAAGGGTGTCTAAGATGGTGGTTAGAGGTTTCAAACTCAGGACCTCAAGGATCTCATGAAACCTTACTAACCACTAATACTACTATAACAATCCAAAGACATAATTAACTAATATGTGAACTTAATCAAGTTTGCTTTATGCTCTATACATAGCCTCCATTAAATAAAACTTAGGAAACACATTATGGATAATTAATTATCTTAATTTGACAGAGTCTGGAACAACATTAGAGTTAAGAGGCCAGTGGAACTCACAACGTTTCTATAAGAACTATGATTAGCAAACCACAAGAGAATAAAACTAAAGTAATAAAGTTTAATTGAATAGATTTTTAATGGTTTAGTAAAGTTAATTTAAATTGAGAGAAAATAACAATATATTAAAGCGCTAAGGTTTAGGGATCCATACACAACACATTTATTGGTAGTCTTTGTAAGGTTGAATTTTATCAACCATCTTGTTGGCTTTATTCCGTGCCAAATTTACTTATATTTTAGCAATTAGTAACCCTGTATTTAGGTGGGAATCATGTAAGAGTAGTGTGTAAGAGAGTGTGAAGAAATGCTCAAGATTGTGCAAAGAAGCAGGGGCTTACGATTGGATCTCGTGGGTGGCTCGCGGCTTGCAAGCCGCGCCAAAGGTGTACACGTGTTAAGCATGCCAGAAGCTAAAGAGTCGCGCCAACTGTTGCACTACAGGACAAAAGTCCTAGGCTGGCCAGGTCGTTAGCTCGCAGCTTGAACTCGCGACTCAACCCAGTCACGAGGTCAAGTTGCCAGAACACCCTGTTTGGGAAAAACTGACTTTTCACATTCCTTCTCACCCTACTATATATATACCCTTATACCCACGATATTGAGAGAGCTTCCAGAGAGAATTTTAAGAGAGAAACCCTAGAGAAAAATAAGATTGATTCATCCACAATCTTCACATAGAGACTCTTCAAATTCCTCTACTCTCTTCCTCTCCATTGTCAAATCCTTGAGAGGTACATTACCAAAACCTTTTCTCACCATACCCATATTTGTGAGGAGGCCATTTGGTGTTTGGGAAGCAGTTAAGAAGGAACCAATTTCATATTGGTAGATGCTATGGTCAAGTAGTGGAATCCGGCAAGTTAAAGAAGAAATAGGTTCGGCGTAACCTCGTTGGAGTAGGAGCTTGAAGGGCTTAGGTACATTGGGTAGATTAGGCTTGGAAGGTCTTCTACTGTTCATGTATCCCAACTACATTCTTTAGTGGATTGTTTACTGCTTGGAGGGCGGCGGAGAGGTTTTTTCGCCGAGAGCTTCGGTTTCCTCTTCGATAACACATCGAGTGTTGTCCTTGTGTTTGCATCTCTTCCCTTAATCTTTTCCATTTAATTTCTGCTGTGGATGCAAATTTAATTGGTTTAGATTATTTTTCAATTCTGTATAAAGTTTACATTCATTTTTCGCACATTAATTGTTTGATATTAAGCTTGAATTGGTAATTTGTAAATTGGGAGTCTAAACGTTCAAGGTGTTTTATACACTTTTGAACTTTCAATTGGTATCAGAGCAGGTACACCCTTATTGGTTTCATTACCATAGTGTGATCCTTGACCCCATATTGAGATGGACCGGTCTCAATCTTTAAATGCTCCATCATATTTTGATAGTAGCAACTATGCCTTTTGGAAGGTAAGGATGAGAGCATTTCTGTGTTCTATTGATGAGGCTGTTTGGGATGCTGTTGAAATAGGTTGGACAAAGTCAGAGGCAGCCAAATCCACTTGGGATAAGGCAACTCTCACGGCATCAAATGCTAATAGTAAAGCACTTAAAGCAATTTTTTGTGGTGTGTCCCCAGATGAATTCCATCCGATTTCTCATATCACCGTTGCCCAGAAAGCATGGCAGATTTTGGAAACCACTTATGAGGGTACAAAGAAAATGAAAGACACAAAGCTATAAATGCTGACTACCCAGTTTGAGGAGCTCAGGATGAGCGAGGATGAGTCCTTTGACTCTTTCTATAGTAAGCTAAATGAAGTGGTCATCGGCAAGTTTAACTTAGGAGAGAAAATGGAGGACTCGAAAGTTGTAAGAAAAATTCTTCGTTTATTGCCGGAGAGCTTCCGTGCAAAGGTGACGGCAATAGAGGAGAGCAAAGTCCTTGATGAAATCAAAGTCCAAAAGCTGATCGGTTCTCCCCAAACGTATGAACTTTCGTTACCAAATCAAAGAAAGAGCAAATCACTGGCTCTTAAGACAATAAATGAAAAGGTAGATGGTCATGGTTCATCGGATAAGGATGCAGTAGAAAAGGATGTTGCCTACCTTGCAAAGAATTTCCGCAAATTTCTAAAGTTCAAAAACAGTGAGAAATTTGGTGATAAAGGGAAATTTATGAGTTCCGAAAAGGAGAAGAAAGACTTCAAAAAGAGAGAAGGGAAGGAGTCCCAATCGACACAAGGAGTCACTTGTATTGAGTGTAATGGACAGGGTCATTTCAAAAAGGAATGTCCTAATTATCTGAGATTGAAGGGCAAAGTGTATGCCACCACTCTCAGTGACTTAGATTCCTCCACCTCTAATTCGGAGGATAGCTGTGATGAATGAAAGTTCAATAAGCGTATAAAACACCTTGAACGTTTAGACCCCCAATTTACAAAATACCAATTCAAGCTTAATATCAAACAATTAATGTACGAAAAATAAACGTAAACTTAATACAGAATTGATAAACAATCTAAACCAAATAAATTCACATCCATAGCAGAAATTAAATGGAAAAAATTAAAGGAAGAGAGATGCAAACACAAGGACAACACTCGATGTGTTATCAAAGAGGAAACCGAAGCCCTCGACGTAAAACCTCTCTGCCGCCCTCCAAGCGGTAAACAATCCACTAAAGAATGTAGTTAGGATACATGAACAGCAAAAGACCCTCCAAGTCTAATCTACCCAATGTACCTAAGCCCTCCAAGCTCCTACTCCAACGAGGTTACGACGAACCTATTTCTTCATTAGTTTGCCAGATTCCGCTACTCGACCATAGCATCTACCAATATGAAATTGGTCCCTTCTTAACTGCTTCCCAAACACCAAATGGTCTCCTCACAGATATGGGTATGGTGAGAAAAGGTTTTGGTAATGTACCTCTCAAGGATTTAACAATGGAGAGGAAGAGAGTAGAGGAATTTGAAGAGTCTCTATGTGAAGATTGTGGATGAATCAATCTTGTTTTTCTCTAGAGTTTCTCTCTCAAAATTCTCTCTGGAAGCTGTCTCAAAATCGTGGGTATAAGGGTATATATATAGTAGGGTGAGAAGGAATGTGAAAAGTCAGTTTTTCACAAACAGGGTGTTTTGGCAACTTGACCTCGCGACTGGGTTGAGTCATGAGTTCAAGCCGTGAGCTAACGACCTGGCTAGCCTAGGACTTTTGTCCTGTAGTGCAACAGCTAGCGTGACTCTTCAGCTTCTGGCATGCTTGGCACGTGTGCAACTATCTAGTAGCTTGCAAGCCGTGAGCCACCCGCGAGATCCAGTTGCGAGTCCCTGCATCTTTGCACAATCTTGAGCATTTCTTCACACTTTCTCACATACTACCCTTACATGATTCCCAACTAAATACAGGGTTACTAATTGCTAAAATACAAGCAAATTTGGCACGGAATAAAGCCAACAAGATGATTGATAAAATTCAACCTTACAATGAAGAAGGGAATTTCTCAGCATTCATGACTGTTGCTCATGTTGAGTCTTCGAAGGACTTGAATTTGCTTGTGGAAGAACTTAGGGTGCATAGTGATGAAAAATTCATGGGAATTGTAGAAGAATCAGATGCTAAAGAAGATGAAGATACAGTTGGTCTGAACGAGAACTACAATTCTCTACTTGAGAAGTCAGGAGAACGTGCTAGGGTGGCGAAAGCAGCTGTGAAAAAGATGAAGAAAGCTGAAGAGGACTATAAAAGTCTTCTAGTGAGATATAAGGAGGTTAAGTGTGAGATAGAGATGCTAAATGGCGAGCTAACTGAGGCTTACACCAAGGTAAAATTCCTTGAGCTTGAGGTGATTCAAGCAAATGCCAAGGTGGAGCGAGTCTTTACAAAGAAGCTTGATGATGTCCTTTCTTCTCAAAAGACCTTCTCTAACAAAACCAGATTAGGATAGACTGGTGAAAGTAGTTCAGCTGTGAACATCTCCAAAGAAGTGAAATTTGTGAAGGCCAAAGAGCCAGTTGTAATTGTCCTTACTGTTGAAAAGGCAAATATTGAGAAGAAGAAGAATGTAACTAACCAGCGAGTGTTGAACAAGCCCCGTAATCAATCTGTGGTTAGGTTTGAAGGCAGATCAAAATCTCTTCCTTGATCGCAAAGAAGTCCTAGAACGAATCATATGTGCCATCACTGCAGACTTCAATGGCACACCCGACCCAATTGTCATAAACTGAGAGCATTGAGGAATGCTAGTGACCAAAGGTTAAGAAGGCCAAGAAATTACAAGAGGACTTGGGTTTTTGAGTCATCAAGAGATCGAAATGTTGATCCCGGAATGATAGACGTGATGAAGATGATTGGTGCATTCACCAATTGCTTGGAAAGCTTCACTAGAAGGTTTGAAAGTCCTAACTCTCATACCCAATCCTATGCGGATATCACCCCAAACGCACGTGACGTATGGGTGATGAAGGGTACTCATGCATAAGCATTACCACATGTCCATGCATTAATTCTTCCTATGTTGTATGACTGTTGGTTTGTTTATTGATTATGAAATTTGAAAATTGTGTGTTTGTTTAATTTTTGTTGTTTGTGTTTACATTATTGCCTCTTATCAATCTTTTCTTTCTTATGTGTCAAAAATCCAAAAACCACATAAAAAGTAGAAAATCCAAAAAGATTGATCGACATTGTTGAGTTTTGTCTCAAAATATGTTTTACCTTGTACCTTTATGCAAATGACTTTATGCATCTACGAGCATAGCGTGTTCCCTATGCACTTATGTCATTGTGGGGAAATTTTGAAATCTTTGTGACTGTTGTAAATAAATCTTCAACCTTGACATGAAAAATTAGTGAATGGTTTTGTTGATCTTGAGACATGCATAGACTTGTATCTATGTATCTTCCCACACTTTATTTTATTGTTTTTACTAAAAAAGCTCACCAAATGTAAATCTCCAAATGAAAAGAGATATTGAGCTGCAAAAGCCTATCGCACATATTAGTATTTGACTAGGAAAAAGGAAAGCGACCAAAATATTAAAAGCATATGATGCCCAAAAAGCCAAAGGCTTACTCATCAAAATGAAATATAAAAAATTTCAGGCATCGATCTCAAAATGAGATGTGTTGATACAAATAGATCAAATGTTATGTCAAACATGGAGTCAAATGAAAAGCTTCAAAGATATTGTACTCAAGCCTTTGTGGGAGGTCATATATGCATATTTCTATAATTGAGATGGATCACATTATCTAGTGCTAGTTGTGTATGCCTTGATTGAATTGATTATTGAAGATTCACATTAGACTATGAACTATTTCATCTTTGATATTCACACACAACACACATGTCTATGTTCAATGAATGTCATATTCATTCGTGTGATTGTACTTAATTAAATGTGTTTTCACATGCTCTATCATTGGTGATCTATCACAAAAAAAAAAAAAAATTGAGTGTTTTAGTTGTTTTTGGTAAGTACTTTGTTTTTGCAAAAATTGTCAAAAATTGTTTTGCCCTGTTCTGGCAACTTAGTCGCGGGTAGAACCAGTCGCTTGCCCCAATCGCAAGTCCATCACAGAGATTTTTTGCGACTCACTAGCGACTCATTAGTGGGTAAATGCTTCAGTCGCGAAAAATACTTAAAATATTTTTCAAAAATTGGATTTTCATGCTTTTCACAGCTCAGGTTGGCTACTTGTTCGCGAGTGGAAGGTCCAGTCGCGAGGGGTACACAGAGATTTTCGCGGCTCAGTTCGCGACTCTCTCGTGAGTGGAACTTCCAGTCGCAAAAAACATTTAGAAAATTTTCCAAAGTTTTCTTCTTAGTGTTCTGGCGGCTGGTCCTGGCAACTTGCACGTGACTTGTCTCAATTCGCGAAAATCGCGTGTTTTGGGCAAACTTGGTCAGTTTTTTTTAAACCTTTTCAGTTTTTTCCCTTGAACATTTTTGACTGTTCAGCTTCTTCCTTTTTCAAAAAACTCCCAAACTCACCGTGTCACTCTCCAAAGAACTTCCATTTTGAACCATTTCTTTCTTAAATCTTCAAGAAAAAGGTATGGGTTTTCTCTCTCTCACTACATATTTCAGGTTTTGAGCTTTATTTTCTTGGATTTGTGATTCGTTACTGAGTTTTGTGATATCTGTGGTTTCGTCTATGGTCTGGGTTCATGTTTGTTGTGTTTGGGCTTGATTGATCTTGTTTGGGCTAGGTTGCTATATCTGGTTACTTTCATGTGTCTCTTCACTATTAGAATTTATTATTTGTTCTATGTTGTTTGGTTTATCTCATACCCATGTTTATTAGTCACATTGTCATATGATATTGTTTTTGTGATATTCTCTGTTTGTGAGTATTTTCGTTTCTATTTGGTTAAGTTCTGTTTGTTGGGTTATAATGTCTTGCCTGCTTGTTGCTATAGTTTCTTATTCTCATGAATGCTACTATTGTCTTGAGGATACTGTTTACTCTATGTTGGCTTGATCATATCATAATCATTTAGATATGTCTCATAGACATATTTGTTTTGGTATTCCTTGTTTCAATTCATCTGAGTAGTGGTGATACATTTGGAGCTTGGAATTGTGATCTAAAATGTTTGTGTTTGAGTTGTTGTGTAAATAGGTTGTTCTATCTCTCACTGCTTTGAACTTTCTCATTCTACACCTATCTTTGAACTGTGTCTTGATTGAGTGCTTTGGTGATATATTTTCGACAATAACGTGTTACTAATGCTCTGAGTGTCCCTTTATTGTGCTCTGTATTGTGGCCTTTTCTGTTTGTTCACAGATGGCACCTTCTCCTACAAAGAAGAAGACTCCTGCTAAGAAAGCTGACAAAAGGTTGAAAATGGACCATAACCTATTTAGGTCGGTTCAACACTTTGATAGATATAGGGATTCTTTCTTAAGGGGTACCATCATTCAGGAAAGATTTGTTGACTTAGGGGATTTGAGGGACACCTTCATTCCAAGTTGCTTTGAGGGCAGAGGATGGGGTAAATTACTGATTGACCTACCTGCTGTCTGTGAGCCTTTAATTAGAGAATTCTATGCAAATGCTGTAATAAAGGAGGATGAGTTTAGTTGTTGGGTTAGAAGAAAGGAATTCACCGTAGATGCCCATGATATTGATGAAGTGCTAGGGCTTGAAGGATTAGAGGACTCTGACTTCACCAACTACAAGGACAGGATGCTTTCTATAGAAACTGTCCAAACTCGCATTTGTGGACAATGAGAAGGGAGATGTCTCAACACTACCGCATTTCCAGCTGACATGAGGTGCCTAACCACCATCATGATGTTCAATCTATATCCTGTGAGGAAGCTGACTACAATCAACAATGCCAAAGCCATCTTCCTCATGAAACTTAAGGAGAAAACCTTCATTGACATTAGCTCTCACATTTTTGATACTATTGTGGATGAGACTAAAACCACCTCTAGGCCCAAGCTAATCTTTCCTAGCCTTCTTATGAGGCTTTTTAGAGCAAAAGGTGTTGAAATCCCTCAAGATATCAGCCTCATGCCTACACCTTTAACTATCAACAAGCTAACCATCATCAAGATTCAAGTTCGTATTCCAGGTGATGAAGAGGTAGGTGATCAAGATGAGGGTGACCAAATGGAGACTGAGACAGTGCCTATAGGACAAGCTTCAACACCTAGAAGCCGAGGCAAGAGGAGCAGAGCTTCAACCTCATCAGAAGTACCACCTGATGCATTCCAGATCATTCTAGAGAGGATTGATGAACTCAGAGAGGTCCAGAATGAGCATATTGACAGGATGGCAGCACTTCAGGATCAGCTCAACATACTTTTAGCCAAGTTTGACAACTTCAGCACCCAACAATAACCCTTTGGCCATTCCGGTCAAAAAGGGGGAGAACTTTAGATGGACAGCTCTTGAGGGGGAGTGTCAGTTTAAGGGGGAGCTATTTATGTTTTGGTTTCACTTTATGTTTATTATAGTTTATGGATTTGATGTATCTAATCACTTAGTTTATTGTTTTGGTTCAAAAACTCATGGATCTGTTTGAAAACACTTTTGTTACTTTGGTTTGTTAATACTTAAAGTTGTTATTCAGATTTTTTTTTATGGAACTTTCTTATGGTAATTTGTGCCCATGTTGTTTCTGTAAGCTTTTAGGGTTTGTTTCCATGAACTTGTAGGCTTTTATGGTCTGTACCTTGCTTTGCAACCTTTACGTTATGTTGCCAATACTTCTAGCTAAATGTTATGCTTTTTCTTTAAGTATTCTCACTCTTGTGCCCTTGTAGGATTTTGTTCCTAGATGCATATACTTTAAGTATTGTGCATTGGTTGAGTGTTGGGCATGCAAGTGATTTGCATTTAGCTTATTAACTTGTATGTCCGGATGTTCATTCCAAGTGTGAATGAGCATTGTGGTCACTATTTTATAGTGATTGCCTATTTGGTCAAGCCATGGTTTATTTCTCATTCCATTTTGCTTGATCGCATTGTGCTTGCCTCATATGCCTTACAAGTTTTCTGCATACAATGATCAAATTGTGTTGTTGTGTTTCGGGAGTTACTTGTTCATATGATTCAAGAGCTTATCAGATTCTAGAGTTAGGTGTGAGTGAGTTTTGTTCAACTATTCCCAACTCACATATTAAGTCTAGAATTTGTTTTAGGGTTTTGTCACAGAATAGCCAAAGGGGGAGATTGTAAGGTTGAATTTTATCAATCATCTTGTTGGCTTTATTCCGTGCCAAATTTGCTTGTATTTTAGCAATTAGTAACCTTGTATTTAGGTGAGAATCATGTAAGGGTAGTGTGTGAGAGAGTGTGAAAAAATGCTCAAGATTGTACAAAGAAGCAGTGACTCGTGACTGGATCTCGTGGGTGGCTCACGGCTTGCAAGCCGCCAAAAAGGTGCACATGTGTCAAGCACGCCAGAAGCTGAAGAGTCACGCCAGCTATTGCACTACAGGACAAAAGTCCCAGGCTAGCCAAGCCGTTAGCTCGTGGCTTGAACTCGTGACTCAACCAGTCATGAGGTCAAGTTGCCAGAACACCCTGTTTGAGAAAAACTGACTTTTCATATTCCTTCTCACCCTACTATATATATACCCTTATACCCACGATATTGAGAGAGCTTCCAGAGAGAATTTTGAGATAGAAACCCTAGAGAAAAACAAGATTGATTCATCCACAATCTTCACATAGAGACTCTTCAAATTCCTTTACTCTCTTCCTCTCCATTGTCAAATCCTTAAGAGATACATTACCAAAACCTTTTCTCACCATACCCATATTTGTGAGAAAGCCATTTGGTGTTTGGGAAGCAGTTAAGAAGGGACCAATTTCATATTGATAGATGTTATGGTCAAGTAGCGGAATCCGGCAAGCTAAAGAAGAAATAGGTTCGGCGTAACTTCGTTGGAGTAGGAGCTTAGAGGGCTTAGGTAGATTAGGTAGATTAGGCTTGGAGAGTCTTTTGTTGTTCTTGTATCCCAACTACATTCTTTAGTGGATTGTTTACCGTTTGGAGGGTGGCAGAGAAGTTTTACGCCGAGAGCTTCGGTTTCCTCTTCGATAACACATCTAGTGTTGTCCTTGTATTTGCATCTCTCTTCCCTTAATCTTTTCCATTTAATTTCTGCTATGGATGTGGATTTAATTGGTTTAGATTGTTTATCAATTCTGTATTAAGCTTACGTTCATTTTCCGCACATTAATTGTTTAATATTAAGCTTGAATTGGTAATTATAAATTGGGGGTCTAAACGTTCAAGGTGTTTTATACACTTATTGAACTTTCAGTCTTAATAATATTTATTTTATAACTCAACTAAAATTTATATGAAGGATGATCTTAGTCGGATGATTTAACAATAAAAACTCAAGAATTAATTGTCTAAAGTAGTTTTATGAAATTGATTGATTTTAGGCAAAAGAAAACTAGTGAATTAGTTCATAGGGAATACTAAGCATTTAACGTGCCCGGAGTCTACGATAAATCAAAGAATTATACAAACGTAAGTATGGTTTGTATAATTAAAAATATATTTTATATTCTTTAATTATAGTAATATTGGCATTTAACTTTTAACTTTATTTGATTCACTCCATCCGTTAAATCCATTAACTTGTTTGGGAGTTCATAAGGGAATGAAATGGAATGGAATGGAATTATAATAAAAAGAATGGAATGAAATGTACTTAAGGGAAATGAATGGAAAAGAAAGGAATAAAATGTAATTAAGTAACCATGTTTGGATATTTTAAATTAAAGGAATGAAAATGAATGAAAGATAAGTAACCTTGTTTGGAAGTAACATAGAGGAAAATTAATAGAATCATTTTATGCTAATATTACTATTAGACTTCTATTTTAAAATAAAAAGCAAAATATATATGGGTATTTTGGGAGTTTTAATAAAAAAATTCTCTATATCTAACTTCATTCTCTCCAATTCCTCCTAATTTCTGGGGAATGAAAATTTGAGATTTTGAGAAAATAAAGTTGAGCGGGTGTTCCTTTTTACATATTTTACTCCCTCTCACTTAAACTTTCAAACAAAGGAATGAACTTTTCATTCACTCTATTAAAACTTCAAAAAAAAAAAAAAAGGAATAGAAGAATATTTTAAAATTATTATTTTCATTCATTTCCCTTCTCTCCTCCCAAGCAAGTTGTAATACTACATCAGTTCCTACTTTTTAAGTTATTAAACTAAAAAATAATTAGAAACTGATAAAAAATATTTTTGCTGGAAATTTTTTTTGAAAGAAAAAGTAATTGAAAAACACCTTAATTTATTAAAAAATAAAATAAAATAAAATAAACTTTCTCAGTAACCAAATAGGGAAATAGAAATCCTAAAAACAAAAGCATCTTTTATAGATTCCTTTCAAGAAGATTGGTTCAGAAAAATTCGGATCTAAAATTTTGAAATGAACCTCAACGTAAAACTCAAAAGCAAAGAAACATAAGGAAAAAAAGAATAATAAAAAGAATAAAAATGATCTCATGGCCCGGTAAGGAAAAGCTTTCATATGTGCCAGACGCATGAGATACTGTCTCCCAGTGAAGCCATTTATGTATTTGTTGGGTTGAATGAATTTTTTGGTTAAGTATTTGAAGCTGAATTTTATCAACAATGAAAATAATAATTAAGTCCAAATTCACATGTCATTCACTTAACAATAGAGATGCACCTTGCAAGGTTGCCTGTTAGGCATCTCACTTTCATAAAAAGAACCAAAATTGCATTTTACATCATGAAGGTTTAGAATTTTGGAGTTTGGAAGTGTTTGGATTTTACATTAACGTTTCAAAATTTAGATTTTACCTCTTAAAATTTGGGAGTACAAAATCTAAATACTCCCAAATTTTAAAAGGTAAAATCTAAATTTTGAAACGTTAATGTAAAATCCAAACACTTCCAAATTTTAGGAGTGTAATATTGTAATTTACCATATTTCTAAAAATAGTTTCAAATCAATGCCTTTAGGGAATCCATTAACATTTCCCTAAAATGAATATCAAAACAACGTCAAGAAATCTAAAGATTCGTCCATGGATTTGACAAAATAATCATTTAATGCATAGGTTTTATAGTTATTATAGCACCGCAACTTTACCCGCATCTTTTTCACAACTATCTTATGTGGCAAATTATAATTGATTTTTTGTCACTTTCAAATAGATCCATTGCTCTAGTTTCCCATATCATCAAAATATTGTTATCCTAGATTATCTCTAGATTTAATTAAGGTGGTATTTGGGGGTTGTCGGGTAGAAGTTTGGGAATTCATGGCAACCAACTCATTGATTGGCTATACATGATGACAGATCGATGCCATAATTAATAGTCTTTGCCTCTACCTACTCATAATAATATATGAAAATTGTAATGAAAAAAACTACATGGACAACAATTTTTTTAACAATAACAAGTTTCTGTTAGTTTTGATGACTTAAGTCCATCGATGAGAGCACATTTCTTGCAGCGAATGTATGACGACTCCACATTATTGAATTGCAACTTGCAACTTGTATAAAAATTGTCATTGTAACCTGCATTAATTTATCATTAGCCGACACGTGATATAAATTCGATTGAACATATATTCATGGTACTTTTCACCGGTAAATTAACTCGACACGGCCGATATTAAATGTATGGATAGAAAAGATAAGAGTTTGAACGTTGCATGGTTTAATTGGCTTCTCATACTTTTAAGCCACTAATACAAAATGGATGCCTCCACTTTGTAATGTAGATAAGAGTTTGAGCTTTGTTTGACCACCCAATTCAGGGTAGTAAATATGACTATTGAGTTAAGTTCTAGACTTCAAAACTGGATTGGATTCTCCCTCTTTGATTTCATGTTTCGGGATTTATAACAGATTAGGGAGGCACTTATTATCCATCTCTTTATAAGAGTCAAAGCTTTGGGTTGTTAGATGTTTAGAAAAATGGCAACATTGAGCTTTATTTTTGGTTGGATAAAAAGACTAGTCATTTTAATGGTTATTTTGGGTAGTCCATTGGCAAAACTTGATTTCTATGTTTACTGAAGAGAATATGTTTGTTTTTAGACCCCTTAAAACACAATTGGATTAACCTAGTGAATTAGTCAAGTGATTACTTAGTCCAAATTATCAAGTCTAGGTTAACACAATCATATAATCATATCAATGTAAAGTGCAAAAAATAAAGAACACAAAAATATGATGACCCAAGAAACCACACCCGTAAAAACCTGGGGAGGATTTAATCTAGCTATCCTCAAGGTAAACCTGAATCCACTATGAAAGAATCAAAGTTTTACAATAGCAACTTAGACCACTAACATCCTATTACTACCCACCAGTAGAAACTTACTGACACGACCACGTGCAAGCTCTGAGACCATGGACTCCTTCTTTCTTGGATTCTCCAGCAAATACAAGTACACCCGCTTGTGTTTCTTTAAGCTCTTTAATGCAGCAACTGAATCGATTACCAAGTTCTTGACATAGTCTTGAATCTTGGAAACCCTAAGTATGTGTGAAGGCAACCACCTCTTGATCTCACAAAAGATTCACACACACAGCATAATGGACAACCAAAAATGTGGCTAGGGTTTTCCCTTTTATACTTAAGACAAAACATAAAACCCTACACGTCAAACGGGCTTGGGCTGAGTTGGAAAAATTCTACAGAAAAACATTCTTCCCAAGTTTCAGTTGATCGAGTCTAATTCTCGATCGATCGAGCCAGATAGAATTGCACAGTAAATTCTACAGTAACTCGATTCCAACTTTACATAAAATGCATATACTTTGAGCAAGTCTAAACAAGACTAAAACTTGTTTTGATCATGGTTTACCAACAATACAAATTAGTGTACTAATACATTAGATCCTAATCCTTAGAACTTAACAGAATAACCACTAAGGAACTTGCTAAATATATGGGAACTGGTCAAATTTCATAATGAAGTGGTTATATGTTAGTTTTAACTTTTTATTTTGATTATATCATCTAAGTGACTAAAAGTGATCACTTAAACATCAGGGACTAAAATTGCTCATGGACTAATTTTAGGAACCAATCGTATATTTAAGTTTGACTTTTTAAAATCAAATTAGAGGGGGGGGGGGGGGGGGGGGGGGGAGGTTGGGTGGACCACGATCCTGTTAGTCTAATAATAGTTTTGTCACTGATGAAGAATGACATAATACAAATTATTTTTTAAGTGATACAAGAATATTTTTAAATTTTTTTTTTTTTTATATACAAGATAAAATTTTTACTTTAACTTAATCTAAGTATATATGAGTGTGAAGCTCTATCCTAGAGACTCAAACCCTGGCCCTTGCCCCTGACACCCCACAAACACTTATATTTGTGAAGTAACCATTGCGCTAAGGGTGGGTGGTGGTAAGAATTTCTATTTCTAATAAAATGACAACAATGGATTGCATAATGGAAATGTCTCTTTCTTTAAATTATTTCACTCTTACAAGTGCAATTAAAAATTCCTCCTTCTCAATGGGGGAATGAAACCTCTTTTAAGCCTTAAATTCTTAATTAAATTTTCCGGTCTATATTAAAAGGAATCTCATTTGTGTATTGGGCCTCTTGGCCTAGTGATAAGGAACAAAGAGAATTTTAAAATCAGAAAATAAGCTCTCACACATGCACATACGTAATAATTATAAATATATGGATATAAAGAGACTTTTGCCTTTTTGGGTGTTCTTGGAATTTGATGCTTAATAATTTGAAGTAGGTAGCTATTGCTTTGGGAAAGAATAAGAAACTATATGCTTTTGGAATAGTGATAATGGAAAGATGCTTTTCTTTTGGTTTTGGGTGTCTAGGCAGAGGCAGAGGCAAAGGTAGAGAAGAGAAAATAAATGGCAAAATCCTTGAAGAGAAAACCTGAAAGTCAGGGGCATAGCTAGGAATAATTACTTTGGGGGGGGGGGGGGGGGGTGGTCGAGTTGTAGTAGAGATATACTAAATATAATTCTTGAATATTAATGAACATGAAAAACTGTCTAGTTTAATGTAGACATACAAAAAAGAACATTCACATCAAATCATGGCTAGTGACGATTTTTCATGGAATAAAATTCATCCATTATCATCTCTACAGTGAAATTTCCTACAATTTCCTTCTCTATATAAACTATCATATTATCTACCAAAAGCTCATACTCCATTCTATTGCAAAGTCTTGCTTTTAGTAGCTTCATAGTTAAAAAAGCTCGTTATGTAGATACTATAGAAACTGGAAGGGTCAACACAAGACAAATAAGTCTATCAATCAGAAAATAGATTTTAAACTTGCATGAAATTTTTAACCCCCTACATACCTCAGAAATTGTACTCATATCTGAAAATCTGAATGTTTTGTCACAAGCTCATAATGTTGCAATTGAAACTCCAAAATTTCTTGTTCTTGTTCAATGAAATCTTAAGGATAATATTTCTTAACCAAATTGCATATATCAAAATTTTTGAATAATCTATAAGCATCCTTGGGATTTAAAGTTGAACTAAGAATAATAAGTTTTGCTGTTAGCTCACAAAATCTACTTTTCAATTATTGCAATTGAAAGTCTATTGCAACTGTAAATATGCCAATTCTAAAATGTTGTTCCATTGTTATCTTCATCTTGACAACAATATCTATCTCAACCTTTAGTGTAACAAGCATTCATATTAGAAATATCAATTTCATGTTGCTCACAAAATGATATAGGTGATTTTGTTGTTGAAACTTTTGAATAGGTAATTTTGTTGTTGAAACTAAATGCATGGCCTTTAAAAGGTCTTGAGAATGTTGTTGTAAAACTTGACAAAGAATATTAGTAATTCCCATTATCTCTTTCATCAAATGCAAGATTAAAATAAATTCAAATGATGTTAATACCTGATAAACTCCCTCGACATCACTATGTTGTTTATAATTAGCCCCTTCCTCAGAGATAGTGTTGATAACTTTGCAAGTAGCATCAAACATTTTTATCAAACTAAAAATAGATTGAAAATGAGGTCCCTACTGTAAGATTGAATTTAATCAACCATCTTGGTTTTATTCCGTACCAAATTTGCTTGTATTTCAGCATTTAGTAACCCTGTATTTAGGTGGGATTGTTGTAAGGGTAGTGAGTGAGATAGAGTGTTAAAATACTCAAGAGTGTGCAAGAAAATAGAGACTCGCGACTTGATCTCGTAGGTGACTCGCGGCTTCAAGCCGCCAGAAGCAGCACACGTGCAAGCATGCCAGAAGTTGAAGCGTCATGCTAGCTGGAGCATTACAGGACAAAATAGGACAACTGGCTGTTCTATTATCTCGCGGCTAGATCTCGCGACTCAGTCAAGCCGCGAGGCCAAGTCGCGAGCCAGCCCTGTTTTGAAAAACCTGACTCTTCACATTCCATTCTCACCTCAATATAAATACCCCTTATATCCACAAAAGAAAGAGAGCTACCAGAGAGAATTTTGAGAGAGAAACCCTAGTGTTATACAAGATTGATTCATCCACAACCTTCACATAAGAGACTCTTCAAATTCCTCAACTCTCTTCCTCTCCATTGTTAAACCCTTAAGAGGCATTTTACCAAAACCTTTTTCTCACCATATCCATTACTGTGAAAGGGCTGTTTGGTGTTCTGGGAAGCAGTTAGGAAGGAACTAATTTACATTGGTTGATGCTATGGTCAAGTAGCGGAATCCAAGAAGCTAGAAAAGAAATAGGTTCAGCGCAACCTCGTTGGAGCAAGAAGCTTGGAGGGCTTAGGTACACTGGGTAGTTTAGGCTTGGAGGGTCTATTGTTGTTCATGTATCCCAACTACATTTTCTAGTGGATTACTTACCGCTTGGAGGGCGGCGGAGAGGTTTTACGCTGAGGGCTTTGGTTTCCTCTTCGATAACACATCGTGTGTTGTCCTTGTGTTTACATCTTCCTTCCCTTTATCTTTGCCTTTTATTATCTGCTGTGGATATGATTTTAATTGACTTAGATTGATTACCAATTCTGTTTATAGCTTGTGTTCATTTTCCGTACACTAGTTGTTTGTCATAAAGTTTGAATTGGTTATTTTGTATTTGGGGGTCTAAACGTTCAAGGGTGTTTTATACACTATTTGAACTTTCACCTACCTAGTATCTCCAGCTCGTTGTACCAATCTAGTTTGCACCTCTTCGAGTCTTCGTTTCATTAGAAGAAATCATATTCTCAACTTGTTCTACTTGAGCATATTGCAATTCATCATTACGCTTACTAGAACTAACAACAATATTGATAATATTAATCAAATGATTAAAGAACTGATGAACAACTTTTACTTTCTAGATGTTGTAATTAGAGCTAATTGCAACCTATAATTCATGCAATGTACATAATAAGCATATGGGCAATCTTTAAGAAATTGAGCTTGTAATCTCTTCCATTCACAACGCATGTTACTAGCCCAATTATATCCTTGATCTCGAATATTTTCAATGTGGACATTGTTATGAGAAAGGAAAACACATATCTCATTCTTTAAGATCAATGCAGTAGTGTCTCTAACATGCACAACATGAAAGAAACACTCTTTAATGAAACCTTCTTTATCAACAAACCTCAAAATAATGGCCATTTACTCTCTCTTTGACTCATCTTGAGCTTCATCAAGTAGAATTCAAAATTTTGCATCCCAAATTTCATCATGAATAGCATATCACACTTTACAAGCTAGAATATGCAAAATCTCCTTTTAAATTGTGGGTGACATTTGGCATTCGATGGAGCATTTTCCAAGACAGCTCTAGCTACATTTTCATTGAATGTTGATGTGTGTTTTATCAATTCAATAAAGTTACCTCATTTTTTTGAATCAAAGCTATCATCATGACCTCTAAAAGCACAAGCTTGGAATGCTAGCCATCGAGCACACTTTATTGAGGTCTTGAGCTGCAATCAATTATTCTCTATTTCTTTGGATTTTTTTTCTCAACTAGCTTGTCAATATGTCCTAAATAATTCCTTAGATCCTCACAACATTTCATAGCAATTTTATGTGGTGTATTTGGATCTTTCCCCTCATGACCAATTAAAGAACAATTCATTCCATCCTTCACCTTTTTCCAATTACTAAAACCTTTTTCAGTGAATGCATCTAATCCAAGATAACCTGTTGGTTTCTTACCAAAAAGGTAGGAAGGTAGACAACAAATTGCATCTATTGAAGGTGAAGGTAAGTATTCCAACCAAATTGAATGTGATTCAAACCATGAAGATTGAAAACTATGACAATAATTTTTCGGTCCTTTGTATGGATACTCTATGTTTCTAGGTTGATATAGACCAACTATGAGAAGCATGTCCAATTTCATCTTGTTCATTGATAGGGAATTCATATATTTGTTTACGTGATCCTATATTATGGTCTATCCCTTTAGATTGAATTCTTGAACATTTGGAGGAACACTCATTAGGCATTGAAGTATCAACATTTGTTTTTACAGATGTCCTATGTTCTGAATGACTAATATCTTTTTTCTTAAAGAATGCATCAATTATTTGTCATTTACTCATTATTTGGCACCTAGTTTCAATCCAAAAAAAAAAAAAATCAATTCAAAAAATGATAAACTAACTTGAGAGAGAGATATAATAAATTATCATATAAAATTCATTCTTACATGAATTATAATATAAATACACCTTTAGTTAAGTAATGTCCTTTTAGGTTAAAAAAAATTAAATAAAAAAATCAATCTGAACAAAATAAATTAACAACATAGATTAATTTTTTTTTTTTCATTTATAATTTACTTACTTTACTACCCAACTACACAATGCAAGCCCCACCCGGCTGGTCCCCACTCAAGAGACAAACAACACAAAAGCCAAAAGGCTGAGTCACAATGGATCAAGAATAAAGAATACAATAAGTCAATAACAATAAACACAAAAATACAAAGTCAAATAAGCATAAATTGCTTTGCTGGCAAAGGGATATCACATACACATATTTGATATTTCTATTCTGCTATTCAGTATTTAGTCAATTGTAGAGAAAAAAAGAGACAAGTCAAGTAGAGAACTGAGATGAGAATGATTGAATGAAATACCTTGAGGAATTGAGGTGAGGACTTAAGGTTGAAGCAATGAAGGCCAGGACAGCGAGCTATGGGAGGTTGCGGCATCACAACGAGGAGATTGTTTCTAAGGCAGAGGCGTAACACTATTGGAGGCATGAATTGAGAAGGGAAAAAACTAAGGCAAAGGCGTGACAAAGTAGATTAGATTATTTATTATTATTATTTTTAGACAATGAGGATTGAAGATGCCTTTTGTTTTTTTATTAGGTATTTCAAATTTGGGGTTGGGCTGGGTTGGAAGTGTCTTTAGTTTAGAGGAGAAGAATTTTGTTTGATTAGGGATTTGGGACTGGCTGGTGGGGTTGGATGTGGACCAAGATTTTTGTTTTATTTGAAGTTGTATTAGACTAGAACTCTTGAAGAATTGTTGAAAATAATTTGGGGTGCCGGATATTAATTTTTGGGGGGCCAATGTCATTTTTTTATATACTCTAAGGGAAATTTGAAAAATTTTGGGGGGGCTATGCCCCCCACCCCCCCCAAAAAAAAAGGAGCCAAGCGGCTCCATCCTTGCTAAAAGTGGTGAAAGAGACTAGGTAAAACTATAAAAATGTGGTCAAAAATACAAAAAGTAATGCCAATACAACACAAAGAGGAGAGGTTGAGCAGTGAGTTTTGAAGAGTTGTGGAAGTCTCTTCAATTACCATACTATTCTAATAATAAATAAATAAAAACAAATAAATATATACCAAATTTTTCTTTAAATGGCAAACTGTGATTGACCTTCAACCAATCTATTACATAAACCCATTATTTTTTCTTTACTATTCATAATCTATCATGTAAGACAGCTGTGTGAAGTTGGAGGGAATGAAAGTAAAAATTTTAGTTTTGAAATAGTGTTCTAGGCTTTCACAGAAAGGTGAACTCCATGGTGGGATTGACTATAGGGCCCACCTACTACCACCTAAGAATTGTTTAAGTTGGTGGACATGACAGGACATTCACAAGATCCATGTAGGTGTAAATTGCATTTTTGCCTATATTTTATTACGAGTACATTTTATAAGCAAGTATATTTAATGCTAGAAAATTAAAAATGCACATTTATTAATATAAGACAAAGTAATTAGTGCAAATATAAGACAAGCTTATTTACTGCAATAATTTCGTACATTGATTTATTGCAAGAAATTTAATATCTAAAATATAGAAAAATTTCCCCTCATGAAATCATCAATTTCAGTTATTTTGATCCATAAACATTTCACCACCTTAATATTGAGTTGTCCAATTATGCAACTTCACATTTTGACCCAAATCCATATTATATAAGTAGAATCCGTCATATTGTGCTGTCCAAATGCAATGGTCCCCACCACATTTGTCTTCAAACTTACTATCTTCTACACAAGGCCGGCTCAACAAGTTTTGGGGCCTTAGGCGAAAAATTTAAATGGGGCTTTTTTATAATTAAATATTAATAAAATTAAAATGATAATTTAACTAAAAATAAAATTTAAAGTATAGAACAATAGAACTTGGTTATTGTAATTTTTCTAAAGCCGTGACCATTTGAAAATTTAAACCTGCACAAGTAAAAATTAATTTAATATATAGTTTAATAAATTAGTGTCACTATAATACAAATGAGTTAATATGATATACATCAAATTATTAATTTTTTTTTTTGATAGTCAACACAAATAGCTTTCATTAAATTGAACCCTGGTTCATCAAAAGAACATCTCTATGCACTTGGCATTGAATCATTGGTGGGGTATCTTCTACCCACACTACACAATCAGAAATAAATTTGACATTTTGAGCCATTACATGAGCAGCCCAATTTCCTGCTCTACGGACATAGCTTGCTTTCCACACCTGAACCCATTGCTTCCAGCGACTAGCACCAGTAATAAGCCTTTGAATTGAGGTTGGCAGCAAGCACTTACCCAGCAAAGCGTTAGTAACAGTCTGAGCATCTCCTTCCAGAATTATTTGCTTCAAACCGAGGTCTCCTACTAGCATTAAGCCTTCTTCAAAAGCTTTCGCTTCAACTTCCACAGCTCCTAAAGGGAGATTCAGCTTCTTACTCGTAGCTCCCATAATTTGGCCTTGATCATTTCTAATCACAACTCCAATACCACAGCTGTTAGTCTCCTTAAACACTGCCCCATCCACATTAGCTTTATACCACCCCTCCCTAGGCAGCCTCCAAGCTTGAGTTCTCAACACCACTGGAAGCTTTTCCTTTGTATTCCCTTATCTGAATTCCTCCACCAGCAGCTCAGCCTCCTTGACAATCACCTTTACTGCCTTGCCCCGCCCTTCAAATTTTAATGAGTTTCTATTCTTCCAAATGCACCAAGCCGTAGTCGCAAAGCACTCCCAATTTAACTCCCTTCTCCCTTCCCAAAGCTTCCACACAACCTCCATAAAGTCACGGTGTGCATTTCTGAGCTTAGGCAGCTGCATATTTGACTCTCTCCACACAGCCCCCGCCGCCTCACAATCCCATAAAGCATGCCCAGATGACTCTACCATTCCACATACCCCACACGCCTCCTCAATGGGAATTTTCCTAAGCTTTAGACAGTAGTTCGTAGGGAGAATATTCTTACACGCCCTCCACAAGAAGTTCTTTATCTTACTAGGACAGTGCAACTGCCAAAGGAACTTCCAAAACTGTCTGCCCTTTCCTGGATCCGACACCCCACAAGCTTCCTCTTTGCTTCTTCTTTCACACAACCAGCAGCACGCCACCTTATAGGCACTGCTTACTGTGAACCTCCCATTTGGAGTCCAAGCCCAAGTCACCGCGTCCTTAGGTAGAGAGAGGCTTATTGGAATACTTAAGATAGTTTCCGCTTCGTGGGGGATAAAGACACTCCTCACCAGATTTTTATCCCAGCCCCCCTCATACTGATTAATTAGAGACTCCACCATTTCCCCTTCAAAAGCTTGTGGTTTAGGACTAATCACCTTGAAAGAGTGAGGAGTTGGCAGCCATCTATCAGCCCAAATCCGCACCTTCTGCCCATTTCCTATGCCCCACCGCATTCCCCTCTCCAGAATCTCCCTTGCTGCCAACAAACTCCTCCATGTGTATGATGGCATATTGCCAAGCTGTGCCTCCATAAAATTGTTACCTGGGAAGTACCTTGCTTTTAGAACTCTATGAGCAAGGGAGCACGGGTTTTGGGAGAGCCGCCACCCTTGTTTCGCCAACAAAGCCAGATT
Organism: Quercus lobata; assembly: GCF_001633185.2. NCBI lineage: Eukaryota > Viridiplantae > Streptophyta > Magnoliopsida > Fagales > Fagaceae > Quercus > Quercus lobata. The sequence continues at coordinate 54,338,224 of NC_044913.1, read as the reverse complement.
AAAAGCCTTCAAATCTTTGAAACCCATCCCCCCATCAGCTTTTGGCTTGCACATTTTCCCCCAAGCGATCCAAGCAAGCTTCTTTTCTTTATCCCTTTGGCCCCACTAGAAGTTGCGAACCAGGGAGTTTAGCTCGCTGCAAAGGGAGTCGGGTAGCATAAAACAATTCATTGTATACGTCGGGGTAGCTTGAGCCACTGCCTTTATCAAAATTTCCCGGCCTGTAGTGGACAGTAACCTTCCCTTCCAGCTTGCTATTTCCGCCCCACTTGATCCTTTATACGATTAAAAGCTTTCCTCTTGCCCTTACCTACCAACGGAGGCAGCCCTAAGTACCTTTCGTGTTGGTGGATTATCTCAGCCCCAAACATCTCCTTTATAACTTCTCTAACCTCCACCGCCGTGTTCTTACTAAAAAAGAGGGAAGTCTTCTCCTTATTTAGCTTTTGCCCGGACTCTCTTTCATAGTCTTCAAGGATTTTGGTGACTTTTAAACCCTCTTCCATCGACGCCTTACCAAAGACTATGCAATCATCTGCAAAAAGGAGATGAGAGATCCTTGGCGCCCTTCTACATATTTGAACCCCACTCACGGCCTCCCCACCCCCATTCCTTTGCAACATGGCCGATAGGCCTTCCGCACATAAAAGAAAAAGGTAAGGAGAAATAGGATCTCCGTGCCTAAGTCCTCTAGTAGGGACAATCCTTCCCCTTGGCTCCCCATTAATTAACACCAAGAAAGAAACAGTGGTCACACACATCATCATTAAGGATATCCATCTTTCCCTAAAACCCATCCTTCGCATCATCGCCTCCAAATATCCCCATTCAACCCGATCGTACGCCTTGCTCATATCGAGTTTAATTGCCATTAACCCTTCTTTCCCCTTCCTCCTTTGATTAATGCAATGCATAACCTCGAATGCAACAAGAACGTTATCTGTGATTTGCCTACCAGGAACGAAAGCACTTTGAGCTTCGTCAACAACATCCGGAAGTACCCTCTTCAACCTATTAGCAAGAACTTTGGATACAAGTTTATAAATCACATTACATAAACTAATTGCGCGATATTCTGTAATTTTTTAGGGGCATTTTACTTTGGGAATCAAACAAATGTATGTATCATTAACTCCATTTGGAATAACACCCGTTCTAAGAGTATGGATAACACTTTGAACTACTTGAGGCCCAACCACATCCCAATACTTTTGGAAAAATATTGGGGACGTACCGTCCGATCCCGGAGATTTTGTCGGATGCATTTGCATAAGGGCTTGCCAAACTTCTTCTTCCTTAAATTCTTTTAAAAGGTCGTCATTCATGGCCCCCGTCACCCTCCTGCCTACTGCCCCCAGACTCGCACCAAACTCAGTGGGGAAAGTCGTACTATAAATCTCCTTGAAATACTCCAGAATAACTTCTTCAACTTCCTCATTGTTCTCTCTCCACCTCCCCTCAGAATCATTTATTCCTTCAATTCTATTCTTCCTCTGTCTATTGTTCGCTGTTGCATGAAAGAACCTTGTGTTCCTATCACCGTATTTGATCCACAACGCCCTTGACCTCTGATTCCACATTATCTCCTCCCTAAGCATAACTTCATTAATTTCCCTTTTCAGCTTTTGAACTTCCTCCGCCGACTCGTGAAGTAAATTCAGCTCTTCCAATTGTTGTAATCGACTTTGCTTCTGCTTCAGAGATTTATTGACATTTCCAAACACTCTCCGGTTCCAATTCTGGAGTTGAAACTGGCAGCATTTCAGGCGTTTCTGAATCGACAACTCCGGATTACAGTCTAAAGGGTCCCAGGCCCTTTCAATCACCTCTCTACAGCCCTCTTCCCTAGTCCACATCTCTTCAAACATAAATCTTCTCCTAGCTACCTTCCTCGTTTCCCTCATTCTAATCGATAACGACAACAAACAGTGATCCGAGGTCGCCATTAATCTGTGAACTACTTTCGCCTCCAGAAACAAATTCAACCAAGCCTCATTAGCTACCATTCTATCCAGCCTAACCAGAGTTCGTTGATCTCCAATTCTCCCATTACACCAGGTGAATCTTTGACCCACAAAACCCAAATCAAACAAACCACAATTACTTAAACACTCCCTAAAACATTCTATCTGTCTAGCATCCCTCTCTAACCATCCTAATTTTTCATCAGAATTCAGAATTTCATTAAAGTCTCCAAACACAACCCAAGGCATATTGCACTGCCTATTTAATAATTCAAGTAAATTCCATGAGATAGGTCTCATACCTGCATCGGGGTGGCCGTAAAATTCCGTAGCTCGCCATGGCAAAGCTCCGTTACTCTCGCACACCACCACGTCGATGTGCGAATTTGAGCAGCTTTTGAACCTCACGTCAACTCCTTCTCTCCATAGCATAGCCAAACCCCCACTCCGACCATAGGACGGCATCGTAATGCCCTGTGTTAGACCCAGTTTGCATTGGAGCCCCTTAATCCTTCTCTGAGAAGCTTTGGTCTCTGCTAGAAAAACCAAAACCGGATCGCCTTTCTTCACCTTGTCGGTGAGTGCTCGAACCGCCGGAGCTGATCCCATTCCCCGGTAGTTCCAAGCTAGTGCCGTCATTTGGCTCGGCGGTGCTGCCTTGCAGCCACCGCCACTCCGCCATCCTTGATACACTCATCCCCTGTTTCTTCCTTGCTCAACCCTTCACACTTCCTACGTTTAAAGACTCTCACGCTCTGGTCAATCTCACTGAGTATTAAGTCCCCTTCTCTTTTCCTCTGCAATAGGCCTAGCACTTCCTTCATTTCCTCATCCGACCCAGCCCTCACTTTCCTTTTCCAGTGCCCACTAGTCGGGCCCAGCTTATTTGCTACCCAACCCACCTCTGGGTCATACTGCATGGCCATAGGGCCTTCCTTACTCTCATCTAATCCCAAGCCCAAGCCCACAATGTTATCTTTCTTTACCGTCTCCTGGCCCTGCCCAAATTCGAAATTTGGGATAGTCTTAGCTAATGTTTCAGCCCTCCCGTGTTGACAAACATCTTTCCCGCCACTCCCTTTCCCAACTTCCCAGTTTTCCTTTCCTACCTCAACTAGCTCTCCTATGTGGCTTCTCCCAATGCTCTCTGCTAGACCATTCTCCACCTTTTCCTTAGTAGTCACCTCACACCCACCAGTCATATCACCCTGCTTCTCCTGCCTACCCTCCCCAAGGCAGATAGCTTCCAGTTCTTGAGTTTCACGCGCCACCTCCTCCCTCGCTTCAGCCATACCATTCCGCCCAGCCTCTGTGGAATTTGCGCTGTTTTTCATTTCACCGGTGAACTTCTTTTTTGCAAAACCAAATTCCCAACCTCCCTTTCTTATTGGTTCTCCTCTCAACCAAGCTCCATATTGGAGATCACCCTTCCCCACTGCTTTGTCATTCCCGAATTCTTCCAAACAATCCTTCAAATCATGTTCTAAGAGCCCACACCTGTAGCAAAAGTTCGGGAGGCGCTCATATTTGAAGTGCACCCACCTTGTTTCTCCTTTCTCCATGTTAATCTTCTGTCCTCTGATCAGTTTCCGGGTAACGTCTATCTCAACCCGTACCCTTAGACAAGTGCCCCATTGTACACCTGTGTCTTCCACATCAACTTCAATAAACTTCCCAATGCTTTCACCAATGGCTTTCCCCATTTCTTTTGTTCGGCTCTTCAATGGAAGATTATATATTTGCACCCAAAAAGGAGACCATTTCAGCAAGATATCCTTTGGATTTTTATCTCCTTCAAACTCTTGAAACAACACTAATTGTTTTTCATAGTGCCACGGCCTCATGTCCATGACCAGTCTTTTGTCACGTTCATCTTCAAACTCTACCAAGAAAAGTTCTTCTCCTATTACAGAGAGCTGGATGTTCTTATTTGGTTTCCAGAGCATCCTGATGTTTTTTCGCAGTGCCTCTACCATTAAACCTTTCCTTGACAACACCTTCATGAACACACATTTCTTTCCTCTCTCCACTGCTGCTCTAGTACACTCAGCTCCCAGCTAGATGCTTTCCTCCTCTTCCTCCGTAACTTTCAGTCTCTGCCATAGTATCTCCAACTCCTCTGCCATTTTCCTAAGAGAACACCATAAAACCTCACACCTGACCTTACTACCCAAAGGCAGAAGGTCACTTTACTCCCACAAGTGACTGTGGGACGATTCTTGCTTCCACGAGCCTAAGGCTCGAGAGCACTCTAGAAAATACAGCAATAAAGTTCCATCAAATTATTAATTGACATAATTATTTATAATAATATATAAAGTGTCAAATTTAAAAAAAAAAAAAAAAAAAAAAGGGTTAGAAACCATCGGACCAAATAAGTAAATAATAGTAGTCTTTGTGGTCTTTAAAAAAAAAAACAAACAAAAAAAAAAAAAAAAAAGTGTGGTCAGTGGTCTGTCACGTGATGTGACAAACCACTGACTACAGTACCACTATATAAAAAAAAGGGGTGAGAACCATGCTGTGATCCAGCCGGACCAGCCTTTTCTTCAATTTCTATGGCTAAGTTTTAAAGCAAAAAAAGGTCCACAGATGGCCAGAACAAAAAACGTGTCCCATCCCATCAACATCAAACAGTTGTTCAGTGACAATTGCGGTGAAAGTGTGAAATAAACTAAAAATATATATAATATAAGTTAAAGAAATAGAAGACTCTTGGGTCTTTATTTTCGGCAAGAAAAAGAGAAAGAGGGGAAGAAAGAACTGAAGCAGAGAATGAGAGAAATACCTTCTGTGACTGCCGGCTGGTACTGGTAGGCTGGTATGCTGGGATCAACAAAGAAAAATTTTAAGCTAGAGGGGCTGACACTGAGTTGATGGAAAAAGATCAAAAATAAAGATGAAGATGAAGAAAAGAAAGGTAAGGCCGTAAGAATATAGATGGACAGGCAGAAAGATAGAGAGATGAGAGGTTTTTGTTTTGTTTTTGACATTTATAATCTCTATTTTAGCATATTTCAAGACAATTACATTATATTATTAATGAATTTGTCTGCTATTAATTTTAATTTTAACATATTTCAAGAATGGATTAATACATTTGTCTCCTAAAATTTAATCGTGTTAGTTGAATTTTGACTTTTTTTCCTTTTTAATATTTTGCATTTTAGGATACAATGGGGCATTTTTAATGCATTTTATTGACCAATAAAAATACTTAAAATTTTTTAACTAAAATATATAAATAAATATATTATATATAAAAATTTTTTTTTTACAAGTGGGGCCTTCTTTTATTTGGGGGCCTTAGGCGGTTGCATCTCTTGCATCTACTGTTGAGTCGGCCCTGCTTCTACATAAACATCAAAAGTAGCATAGAAGTGTTCATTAAAAAAATAGCAGTAGAAATCTGTTATCTTAAAAGTAGCAGCATCAAAAGAGAATTCCCACTCTCCATTGGGTTGAAGAGTTCTAATGCCTAAATCATCATCCGCAGATTTACAATGATAGGTAAGGGGATGGTTGATGAGATGGTTGACAATTCTTACAGAGTGTGTTAAAATGTTGTTTGTTGACATAGAAGAAGTACTTTGGCCAAAGGCTAAGGGAAGGATAAACACAAAAGAATATAGTTTGGCTATGATCATTTGATTCATTTTTCTACTGCTCAAAATAGATATTTGGTTATACTTGAAATGCATTTGCTTTCTTATTTATAACTAGAAATTGTCATTGTACATTTACAATACATATTCAAATATTAAATGATTGCAAGACATAATAAATGCACCTTAAATTTACATTAGGAAAATTTTCCCATTATAGATACATTGAATCTTGCAATATTGATATATTTTCATATTTTGGTTTGTTATTGAATTTTGATTAAAAAATATCCTTATATTATCAAACCCATATGGATAAGATTATGGGATTTTCATTTTGTAAATGAGGATAAATGGTTAAATACAAAAAATTTCTAAATTATATTTAAAATTCCTTTCATTGATTTAACGGATTTAACTTGCAAGAAATGTGATTGTGGTTTATTTTAAAAACATGGGTCTTTTTACAATTAGAAATACAGGGGAGGTCAATGTGATTTTAGTAAACATCAATGGCAGACGGTGCAATTTTTTATTTTTTTATTTATTTTGACATTGATTAAAAAATGTATTAGCACATTATATGTATTTCTAAATTAAATTTTCAATATTTATATTCACATATTATTTCCATATATCAATCAAAAAAATTACAATGTTAAAATCCAACATTCAATACACTTGCTTATTAGGACAAAGTTTAACTACAAAATTGGTTGTAGCCTAAGGGTACAACTTTAATCAATATGAAAGCTCGAAAATGTATGAAAACACAAGAGCTATTTAGACACCCCAAATTAAAGTTACGGCTCGATTGATTTTACTCTAACTTAATACTAAGTGCGGAATAGAGCAAAAGCGAGCAGATGAACAAATAGACTACTTTAAGCCATAAACAATATAACACAGCAGTAATATGAAAGTTAAAAGAGTAGGGAAGAAGAATGCAAACACAGGATAACACGCCAATGTGTTATCGAAGAGGAAACCAAAGAACTTGGCAAAAAACCTCTCCACCGCCCTCCAAGCTGTAATCGATCCACTAGACAATCAGTTGGGATACATGGGTTAGCAAGAAACCCTCCAAGCCTAATCTACCTGCTGTACCTAAGCCCTCCAAGCTCCTATTCTAACAAGGCTTCTCGGAACCGTATCTTGTCTAGCTTTCCGGATCCCGTAATCCACCCGATTGCATCCGCCAAAGCCCGGCTTCTTCCAATGCTTCCCAGCAGCACCAAAACCTCACTGTACACTCTGAAAGGGTGTGGTAAGTGTTTAGGCTATCAACCTCTCAATGATATGGAAATGGAGAAGTAGGAGTAGAGGAAATCCACAAGCAAATGTGTAGAGATATGTGGATATGACAATCTCTAACTCTCAAGGTTTATGGGAGATATTGAATTTTGTAATATTGATACATTTTCATATTTGAATAATGTTAAAGATACAAACTTTTTTACAAAAATGTTTACAAAATGCTGATGCGGTGAGTAGTTATTGGTAAATAAAAAAGTGATATTAATGGTAGTTCGTGATGAAAACCAATAGGAAACTGAACAAATCAACATTTTGTAAAAATGTTGTAAAATAGTTTGTGGTTGTAGCATTACTCTTCATATTTTGGTTTGTTATTGAATATTAATTAAAAAAATTACCTTTTGTTTTTAAATCCGTATGGAAACAAAAAATGGGATTTTCATTTTTAAAGAGGATAAATGCATAAATACAAAAAATTTATAAATTATATTTAAAATTCATTTAATTCATTTTGACGGTTTTAAGTTTTTAAGAAATGTGATTGTAGTTTATTTTAAACAATAGAGGTCTTTTTACAATTAGAAATAAAGGGAGGTTGTATAAAAAAATACACAAGGGAGGTCATTGTAAATTTAGTAAACATTAATGGCAGATGGTGCAATTTTTTCATTTTTTATTTTTGGCATTCACTAACAAATGTCTTAATAAAACTTCTTTGTAATATCCAATATTAAATACAGTTGCATATTAAATTTCATAACATCCTCAAGTAGTAGCTTACTGACATGACAACATGTAAGCTTTGAATTCACAGATTCCTTCTCTTCTTGGACTTATTGCAACACATCATCCACGCTTGTGACTTTGAGATCCCATTGAAAAGTTTCAAATCACCTTCACTTGTTGATCTTTGAAACAACAACTAGGTTCTACCAATACTTGATTGTAGATCTTGCTCCAGTAGACGCTTGTGTAGTTACAAGGTACAACACCTCTCTGATCTCACAAGAAGTAACACACAAGCCTTCCAAAAAATCTTCAAAATGTAGCTAGAGTTTCCCTTTTATATGTGGATAAGTTGGATTGAAACTCTAAACGTTTTTGCAGGCTTGGACCTTATTTTAAAAATCTGCAGAATCTAATTTTTGCGATTTTCGATCGGTCAAATCTAATTTTTGATCAATCGAGCTTTGCAAATTCCAACTCTTCTTTTCTGCAGTTAGCTCGAACTTGAAGCTTGAAACACACATCTTTAAGCAATGCCTAATACATAGACTAGACATGTTTTGTTCTCGTTTTGCCAACACATACAAAATAGAATTCTAAACATTTAATCCTAAATCTTTAGAACCTAACAATCTCCCACTTTGGCAATCTGTGACAAAACACACATACAAAATGAATTGCTGAAATCAAACATCAGCCCAATTACAAAGTGTTGCCTTAATACAATTCTATAAAGTTGTGATTTCCAACTATGTTGTGTTGGCTTTAATTTTGTGCCAAATTTGATTGTAATTTCTTCAATCATTTTCCTTGTATGTATATGGGATTAAATTTAAGGGATGAGTGTGAGAGATTGGTGAAGACTCAAGCTTCAAAGGATGTATAAGTGGATTTCGCGACTAGTTCGCGACTGTCTTGCGAGCAACTTACCCCCGAAAATGGCCACGTGTAGAGCACATGAAAGAAAGATGAAGAGTCACACCATCCAATAACATGTTGCGAATGGTAAAGTTATTGAAATCTTTTGGACAATTCTCCATCATTTTTAAGGCTGTAAAATTTTTTGCAATAACTTAAATTGAAGAAATCAATTTTTTTTACTAACGTAAATTGAAGAAACCATTGTAATACTTAATACCAATTATATATTTTGCGATATATTATAATAGATCAAAATTTCAAAGAGATGGCTTATTGCAACAAATTTAACATTGCAATAAATAAAATATCAATTATTTTACAATCTATTACAATGACAAATATGAAATTGTAAGGAATATATTTTTACAGTGATCTAATTCCAATTATTTAAGCAAAAATATGAAAATTTTAACTATTACAATAAATATATTGTTGCAATAATTTGAACCCAAATTATTTTTGTCAATTCTTTACAATCAATTTTAATAAAATTCATGAAATAACTGCCTATTGCTACAATTTATTCGAAGTAATAAACTGTTTATTGTAATAAAAAATATATTATTACATCAAAATTTTCATAAAAATATTTAAGATTTATTACAACAAAATTTTTTTTGTAGCACAAACTTATTACCTAAAATTTTTTTGCAACACTTCGCATAAACAATTGCAATGACTTCAATGTTATTGCAACAATTTTTTTTTTGTCGTAATAAACATTTTTTGCTATAGTGTAATTAGTAAGAAGGTGACAATGACTGATGCAATAAAAGAGAGAGCGTTGAATATTTTGAAATAGAAGTAGTACAACGGATCGATAGAACCTATAACTGACGTTCCACCATCAACTTTGATGATATGAAAAGTATAAAAAGTAACATTTCCACTTTGTAACCAACAACAGCCTGGGGGGCTAGCTGCTTGTTGGAAAGTGAGAGTTGTAATCATAGTAACCACTACCATTATATAGCCACGATTCTCTCCTACCCAATTAGCTCCGTATTTCAAGTGTTTCGACAAATGCTTCCACCATTTCTTCCCTGATTGTGTTGTTTTTGCTGATTCACTTTGATTAGTCACTCTTTCAACCCTAGCACCGGCATCCAATAACATGTTGATAATGGTAAAGTTATTGAAATCTTTTGGACAATTCTCCAACGTTTTTATGGCTGTAGTATTTTTTGCAATAACTTAAATTGAAGAAATCAATTTTTTTTAATAACTGAAATTGAAGAAACCATTGTAATAACTTGACACCAGTTATATATTTTGCGATATATTATAATAGATCGAAATTTCAAAGAGATGGCTTATTGCAACAAATTTAAAATTACAATAACTAAAATATCAATTATTTTACGATCTATTGCAATGACAAATATGAAACTGCAATGAATATATTATTACAATGATCTAATTCCAATTCTTTTACAATCTATTGTAAGCAAAAATATGAAAAATTTAACTATTACAATAAATATACCGTCTCAATAAATTGAACCCAAGTTATTTCTGTCAATTCTTTACAATCATTTGTAATAAAATTCATGAAATAATTGCCTATTGCCACAATTTATTCAAAGTAATAAATTTTTTATTGCAATAGCAAATATATTATTACATAAAAATTTTCATTAAAATATTTAAGATTTATTGCAACAAAATTTTTTTGTAGCACAAACTTATTACCTCAAATTTTATTGTAGCACTTCGCATAAACTATTGCAATGACTTCGGTATTATTGCAACGATTGTTTTTGTTTCTAATAAACATTTTTTGTAGTAGTATAATTAGTACGAAGGTGACAATGACTGATGCAATAAAAGAAATAGCGATGAATATTTTGAAATAGAAGTAGTACAACGAATTGGTAGAACCTATAACTGACGTTCCAGCATCAACTTTGATGTTATGACCAGTATAAAATGTAACATTTCCACTTTGTGACCAAACACCACCTGAGGGGCTAGCTGCCTATTGGAAAGTGAGAGTTGTAATCACAGTAGCCACTACCATTATATAGCCACGATTCTCTTCTACCCAATTACCTCAGTATATCAAGTGTTTCGACTAATTCTTCCACCATTTCTTCCTTGATTGTGTTGTATTTGCTGATTCACTTGGATTATTCACTCTTTCAACCCAAGCACTGGCATCCAATAACATGTTGCGAATGATAAAGTTATTGAAATCTTTGGGACAATTCTCCAACATTTTTAAGGCTGTAAATTTTTTTGCAATAACTTAAATTGAAAAAATCAATTTTTTTTAATAACTTAAATAGAAGAAACCATTGTAATAACTTGATACCAATTATATATTTTACGATATATTATAATAGATCGAAATTTCAAAGAGATGGCTTATTGCAACAAATTTAACATTGCAATAAATAAAATATCAATTATTTTACAATTTATTGCAATGACAAATTTGAAACTGCAATGAATATATTATTACAATGATCCAATTCAAATTATTTTACAATCTATTGTAAGCGAAAATATGAAAATTTTAACTATTACAATAAATATACCGTTGCAATAATTTGAACCCAAATTATTTTTATCAATTCTTTACAATCTATTGCAATAAAATTCATGAAATAATTGTCTATTGCTACAATTTATTCAAAATAATAAATTTTTTATTGCAATGGCAAATATATTATTACATCAAAATTTTCCTTTAAATATTTAAGATTTATTGCAAAAATATTTTTTTGTAGCACAAACTTATTTCTTCAAATTTTATTGCAACACTTCGCATAAACTATTGCAATGAATTTGATGTTATTGCAACAATTTTTTTTTTTTTTTTGTAATAAACATATTTTGTTGTAGTGTAATTTGTAAGAAGGTGACAATGACTGATGCAATAAAAGAGATAGCATTGAATATTTTGAAATAGAAGTAGTACAACGGATCGGTAGAACCTATAACTGATGTTCCAGCATCAACTGTGATGTTATTACCAGTATAAAAAGTAACATTTCCACTTTGTGACTAAACACCACCTGGGGGGCTAGCTGCTTGTTGGAAAGTGAGATTTGTAATCATAGTAGCCACTACCCTTATATAGCCACGATTCTCTTCTACCCAATTACCTCAGTATTTCGAGTGTTTCGACAAATTCTTCCACCATTTCTTCCTTGATTATGTTGTTTTTGCTGATTCTCTTGGATTATTCACTCTTTCAACCCTAGCACTGGCATCAAACAACATGTTGCGAATGGTAAAGTTATTGAAATCTTTTGGACAATTCTCCAACGTTTTTAATGCTGTAAAATTTTTTGCAATAACTTAAATTTGAGAAATCAATTTTTTTTAATAACTGAAATTGAAGAAACCATTGTAATAACTTGATACCAATTATATATTTTGGGATATATTATAATAGATCGAAATTTCAAAGAGATGGCTTACTGCAACAAATTTAACATTGCTATAACTAAAATATCAATTATTTTACAATCTATTGCAATGACAAATATGAAACTGCAATGAATATATTATTACAATGATTTAATTCCAATTATTTTACAATCTATTGTAAGCAAAAATATGAAAATTTTAACTATTACAATAAATATACAATTGCAATAATTTGAACCAAAATTATTTTTGTCAATTCTTTACAATCTATTGTAATAAAATTCATGAAATAATTGCCTATTGTTACAATTTATTCGTAGTAATAAATTGTTTATTGCAATAGCAAATATATTATTACATCAAAATTTTCATTCAAATATTTAAGATTTATTGCAACAAAATTTTTTTGTAGCACAAACTTATTACCTTAAATTTTATTGCAACACTTCGCATAAACTATTGCAATGACTTCGAGGTTATTGCAACGATTTTATTTGTTGTAATAAACATTTCTGTTGTAGTATAATTAGTAAGAAGGTGACAATGATTGATGCAATAAAAGAGATAGCGTTGAATATTATGAAATAGAAGTAGTACAATGAATCGATAGAACCTATAACTGACGTTCCAGCATCAACTTTGATGTTATGACTAGTATAAAAAGTAACATTTCTACTTTGTGACCAAACACCGCCTGGGGGGCTAGCTGCTTGTTGGACAGTGAGAGTTGTAATCACAGTAGCCACTACCATTATATAGCCACGATTCTCTTCTACCCAATTACCTCCATATTTCAATTGTTTAGACAAATTCTTCCACCATTTCTTCCTTGAATGGGTTGTTTTTGCTGATTCACTTGGATTATTCACTCTTTCAACCCTAGCACCGGCATCCAATAACATGTTATGAATGGTAAACTTATTGAAATCTTTTGGACAATTGCCCAACGTTTTTAAGGCTGTAAATTTTTTTGCAAAAACTTAAATTGAAGAAAGCAATTTTTTTTAATAACTGAAATTGAAAAAACCATTGTTATAACTTGATACCAATTATATATTTTGCGATATATTATAATAGATCGAAATTTTCAAGAGATGGCTTATTGCAGCAAATTTAACATTGCAATAACTAAAATATCAATTATTTTACAATCTATTGCAATGACAAATATGAAACCGCAATGAATATATTATTACAATGATCTAATTCCAATTATTTTACAATCTATTGTAAGCAAAAATATGAAAATTTTAACTGTTACAATAAATACACAATTGCAATAATTTGAACCAAAATTATTTTTGTCAATTCTTTACAATCTATTGTAATAAAATTCATGAAATAATTGCCTATTGTTACAATTTATTCGTAGTAATAAATTGTTTATTGCAATAGCAAATATATTATTACATCAAAATTTTCATTAAAATATTTAAGATTTATTGCAACAAAATTTTTTTGTAGCACAAACTTATCCTTAAATTTTATTGCAACACTTCGCATAAACTATTGCAATAACTTCGAGGTTATTGCAACGATTTTATTTGTTGTAATAAACATTTTTTGTTGTAGTATAATTAGTAAGAAGGTGACAATGACTGATGCAATAAAAGAGATAGCGTTGAATATTATGAAATAGAAGTAGTACAACGAATCGATAGAACCTATAACTGACGTTCCAGCATCAACTTTGATGTTATGACTAGTATAAAAAGTAACATTTCCACTTTGTGACCAAACACCGCCTGGGGGGCTAGCTGCTTGTTAGAAAGTGAGAGTTGTAATCACAGTAGCTACTACCATTATATAGCCATGATTCTCTTCTACCCAATTACCTCAGTATTTCAAGTGTTTCAACAACTCCTTCCACCATTTCTTCCTTGATTGTGTTGTTTTTGCTGATTCACTTGGATTTTCACTCTTTCAACCCTAGCACCAGCATCCAATAACATGTTGCGAATGGTAAAGTTTTTAATAACTTAAATTGAAGAAACCATTGTAATAACTTGATACCAATTATATATTTTGCGATATATTATAATAGATCGAAATTTCAAAGAGATGGCTTATTGCAACAAATTTAACGTTGCAATAACTAAAATATCAATTATTTTACAATCTATTGTTATGACAAATATGTAACTGCAATTAATATATTATTACAATGATCTAATTCCAATTATTTTACAATCTATTGTAGGAAAAATATGAAAATTTTAACTATTACAATAAATATATCGTTGCAGTAATTTGAACCCAAATTATTTTTGTCAATTCTTTACAATCTATTGTAATAAAATTCATGAAATAATTGCCTATTGCTACAAGATATTCGAAGTAATAAATTGTTTATTGCAATAGCAAATATATTATTACATCATAATTTTCATTAAAGTATTTAAGATTTATTACAACAATATTTTTTTGTAGCACAAACTTATTACCTCAAATTTTATTGCAACACTTTGCATAAACTATTGCAATGACTTTGATGTTATTGCAACAATTTTTTTTGTTGTAATAAACATTTTTTGTTGTAGTGTAATTAGTAAGAAGGTATAGTGACTAATGCAATAAAAGAGATAGCGTTGAATATTATGAAATAAAAGTAGTACAACGGATCGATAGAACCTATAACTGACGTTCTAGCATCAACTTTGATGTTATGATTGGTATAAAAAGTAACATTTCCACTTTGTGACCAAATACCGCTTGGGGGGCTAACTGCTTGTTGGAAAGTAGGAGTTGTAATCACAGTAGCAACTACCATTATATAGCCACGATTCTCTTCTACCCAATTACCTTAGTATTTTAAGTGTTTCGACAAATTCTTCCACCATTTCTTCCTTGATTGTGTTGTTTTTGCTGATTCACTTGGATTATTCACTCTTTCAACCCTAGCATCGACATCCAATAACATGTTATGAATGGTAAAGCTGTTGAAATCATTTAGACAATTCTCCAACATTTTTAATGCTGTAAAATCCTTGTTGTTCCGGGAATCTACTTCTTTTTTCACTATAGTCACCGAAAGTAAGTATTTTACTGTCAGCAAATTAAAGCTTAAAGTGTTGTAATTTTGAAAATATTTATAAAGTTGTGATTTACAAATACGTATTTTGTTGGCTTTTATTCCGTGCCAAATTTGATTGTAAGTTTATTCAATCTTTTGTACCCTGTATTTATTGTGGGATTTGATTGTAAGGGTTGTGTGATAGAAAGAAAGAGAGTGTGAAGACTCAAGCAATTGAAGTCAGAAGATTTCTCGCGGGTGTCTCGCTACTAAGCATCCCGCGAAATGAAGCATGTGCCTTGCACATGACTGGAATGCGAAAAGTCAATACAGATGGAGACAAATGTGTTTCGCGAGTAGCTCGCGAGTAAGGCCTTCCCGCAAGACACCCGCGAAACATTCTATTCTGCCAGACTGTACTATCTGATACACACTTTCTGTACCCACACTATTTATACCCTCATTACCCACAAATGTTAAGGAGTACTTTTGAGAGAAAATCCTAGTCAAACACCTTGAGAGTTAGAGATTATCATACCCATATATCTCTACACATAAGCTTGTGGATTTCCTTAACTCCT
The DNA here is from genome assembly GCF_001633185.2 of Quercus lobata. Taxonomy (NCBI): domain Eukaryota; kingdom Viridiplantae; phylum Streptophyta; class Magnoliopsida; order Fagales; family Fagaceae; genus Quercus; species Quercus lobata. The sequence continues at coordinate 54,322,779 of NC_044913.1, read as the reverse complement.
ACCTCTCCATTTTCATACCATTGAGAGGTTGATAACCTAAACACTTACCACACCCTTTCAGAGTGTCAAGTGAGGTTTTGATGCTGCTGGGAAGCATTGGAAGAAGTCAAGGATGGTAGATGCAACATGGAGCTTGTTGCGGGATCCGGAGAGTTAGACAAGACATGATTCCGAGAAGCCTTGTTGGAGTAGGAGCTTGGAGGGCTTAGGTACAGCGGGTAGATTAGGCTTGGAGGGTCTCTTGCTAACCCATGTATCCCAATTGTTTGTCTAGTGAATCGATTACCGCTTGGAGGGCAGCGGAGAGGTTTTTCACCGAGTTCTTCGGTTTCTTCTTCGATAACACATCGGCATGTTATCTGTGTTTGCATTCTTCTTCCCTACTCTTTTACATTTCATTTCATTGCTGTGTTTATATGAATATGTGTTAGTGTAGCTTGTTTGTTTATCCACTCGCATTTACACTATTCTGCACTTAAAATTAAGTTAGTGTAAAATCTATCGAGCTAACTTTGATTTGGGGGTCTAAACAGCTCTTGTGCTTCTAACACATTTTCGAGCTTTCAATATTTGTCTTTGAGAACCATAACGTAAAGATCAATGCTACTTAGATAGAGAATTTCTCTATTAGCAAAAAAGAAATTGTGATATATACAACAAATGTAGAAAATGGTTATTAACTGGAAGCAAGTCAATGTGGGGTTTTAAAATCCTGCCTACACAAAAAACGGCAGGATTCTAAACTTGATATAATGTATCCTTTGGAATCAAATATAAGAGGAATATCTTCTGAAAAACCAAAGAAAAAACTAGGTGGTCAATTCCTTAAAAAAAAAATAAAAAAAATAAAAAAATAAAAAAAACCAAATCTTAATTATAAGACTAATATTAATAGAATTATAAATTCATAAAATATTTTCTTCTTTAATTAACTATATAAATTTATTGGAAGCTAATATCACTATAATTAGATCATAAATTAATTAACTATAGCTAATTTAAAGTCGAAATCCTTGCAACTCTTGGATATATTTTTCACTGAAAAATCATCAGAGTAGATTATAAATATTTTCATAATTTTAATTAATATTTTACATACTTAAAACATTTGACAAATTCAAACAAAGATAGTTAATCACAATTGGCACAAATTGGCTTATCCAATAGTAAATAATTAATTTTGTAGATACTAAAAATATTTAAAATACAAAAAAAAAAAAAAAAAAAAATCAAATAAATACACAATATGCAAATTTACGTGATTCAGTTATGGACCTATGGGTGCTCATAAGTGGGGGTAAAATGATTTTTACTTAATTTATTTTTGCACATATATTCAAGAAATAAATAAAAAGCTACCTCAATTTGTTTTTGCATCACAGCTAAATGCAAGATAGTGTTGCCATCATCAGAGGTTTTGAAATTGAGAAAATCCCCATCGTCACTCAAGGATTTCACCAATAGGTCCAAAGCCTTTAATTGGTTGTACTTAACACACAAGTGCAAAACAGTCTCATTCCCATCAAGTACAACCCGAACTAAATCAGGTCGTGCAACAATCAGCTTCTCCACAACTTCAACTCGTCCTCTCATTACTGCATAGTGGAGAGGAATTCTCCCATTTTGATCATGAAACAAGCATGCATCTTCATATATAGTTAATAGATCTTGAACAATCTCGATGTGGCCCTCAGAGGAAGCCAAATGAAGGGGACAACATTTGTGGGAGTCTAATTCGACAGCTAGGCAAGAATTTTGAGTTAAAAGAGTTTTAGTGAAATCAAGGTGGCCAAGCAAAGCTGATATGTGTAATGGAGTTTCAATAAAAGTTTTCAAAGAAATTTTATGAAGGATGCATGGGTCTTTCTCGATCAAAATTTTCAATGTTACAATCAATTGCTGATGCGTTGTAGAGATCAACAATATCATCTCCTCCTTGAATCGTTATTCCCATTCTCTCTCTCTCTCTCTCTCATTTGTGAATTGTTATTACAGGAAGGAAGCATATAAATAGATGGATGATCCATTGCTTGAGCAATTATACACTCTCGTTGTTGGATGACTTTGAAATTTCATGGTCAATGGCATATTTGAGAGAGAGAGAGAGAGAGAGAGAGAGAGAGAAGTGGAAAGGCCGAACCTCACACATTTCCTTGAAGTAAAATTTGTGAAAGTTCAAATAGTGTAAAAACACCCTTGAACGTTTAGACCCCCAATTTACAAATTACCAATTCAAGTTTTATATCAAACAATTAATGTGCGGAACATGAACAAAAACTTAATACAAAATTGGTAAACAATCTATGCCAATTAAAATCACATCTACAGCAGAAAATAAAAGGCAAAGATAAAGGGAAGAGAGATGCAAACACAAGGACAACACACGATGTGTTATCGAAGAGGAAACCAAAGCCCTCGACGTAAAACCTCTCCGTCGCCCTCCAAGCGGTAAACAATCCACTAGAAAATGTAGTTGGGATATATGAACAGAAATAGACCCTCCAAGCCTAATCTACCCAGTGCACCTAAGCTCTCCAAGCTTCTTGCTACAACGAGGTTGCGCCGAACCTATTTCTTTTCTAGCTTCCCGGATTCTGCTACTTGACCATAGCATCAACCAATGTAAATTGGTTCCTTCTTAACTGCTTCCCAGAACACCAAACAGCCCTCTCACAGTAATGGATATGGTGAGAAAAGGTTTTGGTAAAATGCCTCTCAAGGATTTAACAATGGAGAGGAAGAGAGTTGAAGAATTTGATGAGACTCTTATGTAAATATTGTAGATGAATCAATCTTGTTTTACTCTAGGGTTTCTCTCTCAAAATTCTCTCTGAAAGCTCTCTTTCTTTTGTGGGTATAAGGGGTATTTATACTGGGATGAGAATGGAATGTAAAGAGTCAGGTTTTTCAAAACAGGGGTGGCTCGCGGCTTGACTAAGTCGCGAGAACCAGCCGCGCAATAACAGAACGGCCAGTTGTCCTATTTTGTCCTGTAGTGCTCCAGCTAGCATGACGCTTTAACTTCTGGCATGCTTGACACATGTGCTGCTTCTGACGGCTTGCAGTCGAGAGTCACCCGCGAGATCCAGCCGCAAGACTCTGTTTTCTTGCACACTCTTAAGCATTCAACACTTTTATCTCACTCACTACCCTTACAACAAACCCACCTAAATACAGGGTTATTAATTGCTGAAATACAAGCAAATTTGGCACGGAATAAAGCCAACAAGATGATTGAATAAATTCAACCTTACAATTTGGTTTGCTGTAGGTGGAAAATTATTGAATACTCCTCCCTCTCACATGAATTGTGGGTTCCACCATGAATTTAATTAGTGGGACCCACAATTATGTGAGAGAGAGGAGTATGTATTTATGATATTTTGGAAGTATCCAATAATTACCCGCAATAGGTGAGTTCGAAATAAATGTGATGAGTATTATAGAATATGTGATTAATTAACTATTTAGTGTTGGATGGTCTTTTCTTCAAGTCCAGTTTTAATTTCTTGTTGCCAGTTTGCTTGAACTTTTGTTTGAAAAGGTCAGTGTAATATAATATCTAAAGTGAAATTGGACAAAGGCATTTGGCTCAAAATCTCGCCTACAAAAGAAAACTATATATAGAAGATTTTGAGATTGTTTAGTTAATTTGTCTTATTTATTTATTTTAATTTTATTATTAATGTATAGTTTTACATTTTAGTTTCTTTAGATATAAATGTATTTTATTATTTAAATAAAAAAAATTCACAATATAAAATATATCAAATGATCAAATAGAAGCACCATGCACTGATATTATCTATTTCATAGGAGCATTAAACTAATATTTATTTATTTTATTATTTGTTTTACGTTTCTCACTGTTTATAGTTTCCAAAAATCTATATTGAGAAGACTTTTTTATTTGTTTAGTTTGGCATATTTATTTTATTTGTTAATGCATAATTTTTCCTTTTAAAACGTTTTAAGATAGAACTGAATTTTATTATTTTTATTATTATTCAAATGAAAAATACAAAATAAACTATATCAAATGATCTATCAGAAGCACCATGAACTAATACTATATATATATATATATATATATATGAGAAACCATTACATATTTTAAAAATATATGGTTTAAAAAAAGTGTAAGCTAACACCATATATAATTTTAATATTTTTTTAAAAAGTGTATAATTGTGATTATTTTTAACTAAATCCATGCATATATACACAAAGATAAACACACGTCAAATTTAATTACATAACTTCATTAACTTTAATTGTCATTGGAAAAAATTTATAGTCAAATTTAAAGACCATTATATGTTTTCGTTGTGCATACAATGTAATTTACATTGTATCATTTAATGTAAAAGAAAATTTTCCCTAAATTTAATAGGATAACTTGGTATATTGTGGATAACGAACTAGATAGTGTGAGCTTATCTTGACAATTGCAACTTCTTTATTGGAAAAACTACAGTTCGTGTGAGATTAAGCTCATTTCCATTCTCTCTCTCTCTCTCTCTCTCTCTTTCGTTTGTGAATTGTGATTACAGGAAGGAAGCATATAAATAGATGGATGATCCATTGCTTAAGCAATACACTCTCATTGTTGGACGACTTTGAAATTTCATGGTCAATGGCATATTTGAGAGAGAGAGAGAGAGAGACCCTGACAAGTGGAAAGGCCGAACCTCACACGTTTCCTTGAAGTAAAATTTGCTTTGCTGTAGGTGGAAAATTATTGAATACTCCTCCCTCTCACATGAATTGTACGTTCCACCATGAATTTAATTAGTAGGACCCACAATTATGTAAGAGAGAGTTGTATGCATTTATGGTATTTCGGAAGTATCCAATAATTACCTACGGTAGGTGAGTTCGAAATAAATGTGATGAGTATTATAGGTTATGTGATTAATTAATTATTCAGTGTTAGATGGTCTTTTCTTCAAGTCCAATTTTAATTTCTTTCACGTTGATCAAAATTGAATAAGCTGATGCAAAATATAAACACATACACAATTGCATTAATACCATTAATATAATTTCCCAAATGATTTTTACAACATGTTCTAATATATTTTTCTAAATTCTTTTACAACATGTATAGCTAAAACTTTTTTAAGTTGCAAATCCAGCCCAGAGGGTTCACTCAAACAAAAGTTAAAGTAACACAATAACATCGAAAATGAAAAAGGAGAAATGTCAAAAGAGATTTGATTGGAATAAGGTGGGGCCATTGATCCTAAGCCAAACATCTGATATTGCAGTTACTTGTCTTAAAGAAGTATGCAGTTTTCCAATTTTCAAGAATCCAACTTTATTCTTTTACCATCAAATAAGGCCTTGAGCTTCTCATTACAGTAGATCTCCATCTTATCTGTAAGATTCTATAGGCAAGAAGCAAGAAAATATTTCATCAAAACATTAACCAAAATTCAAATCAACAAAAGATGAAGAAATTAAGGTCTACCTTGTCAAAAAAGAGGTAAATAAAGCAATAACAACTACGTTAAGTATTACCAAAGAAATGGAGTTTTATATATGAATGCGATTCCTTCACATATCAATAAAATAACAACTCTTTTCACTTTTTCTCAATGTGGACTAGATTGCCTCTATTCACTTCCATTAGAAAATCCCAACACTTCTCCTCGCCTACATGACACATGTAAACATTGAATTTACCCCAAGATCTAATGATGTTACCAGCATGAACTCACAATCAAACTACAATCAACTAAAATACTAAATGGCTAAAAAATTAAAAAAGCAATGAAAACTCTAGCATGCACTCTTAGTAAACAAGACATTTCAATGTGCCAAAAATTCCGAGTATGCACCTCTTAGTAGAACGCAAGTGATTCCAATCCAACTTAACAAACCCCTTTGAAATCCAAAATATTTTTGGGATTCTATAATGGTGTCCAAACTCTAATGGTGTCTAAACTCTTTCCATGCGCTTAACTACTACACATAAATTAATCCCATCCTTATGTAGTTAACCAACAATCTACACTACACAATGACTTTTTTTACTTTCCCAAACACAATGCCACTCTTTTTAGTTTTCATGTTTGGTCTTCGGATGGAGAGGGAATCAAGTGTGTCTGAGACTTTGATATTGTTGGCTTTGATTAGTTTGATGCTTATGTGGCAGCATTTGTCCTTGGTTTTGAGAATCTCAACCCTCCCCTTAAAAATTTAACATCATGTAAATCTTCTTCCCTAACATAGATATTATTTTACTATTATTAGATGCCAAATATCCATGATGACAAAGACATATACCAATCACTTGATGTCAGATAAAAAAGACGAAAAAGGATTATTAGTATGGAGTACAAAGGAACTAAGTTTACCTTGTATTTATTTTCAGTACTTTTGGGCCTTGTCTTTGGCTCCTTATGGCCAGCTTTTCCAAGGTGGGATAGAATCCGTATCACACATGTAGACAAAACCAGTAACACTGCCAAAAAACAACAATAGATGGACAATACATTTTGAAAAAAAAAATTCCCAAATTCTTAGCATATACTAAAACCAATTAGTGTGATTGAAATACAATGAAAATTGAATCACGGTATGTGATATAGTTGGATATACAACTGAAAACTAAATTATTAACCATGCAAAATTTTTATGTTTTCTAGTTGTGAGCTAATTAAGGGAAAAAGATCGTGCAATAATGCACCAATCTAACACCATGAGATGTGCCTAGAAAATATTCATGTCAAGCATATTGTATCATGCACTGTTTAAACTAATTAATTGGAAAATGATCTCCTAAATATTGAGCACAACTCCTAAATATTTAAATCCTATTTTTTTCTTCTAAAGAGCTGAAATAAACCCAATAACAACCCAATTACACACCGTAATGTAAATTTCTAACACGTTCCACCAAAAATAAATAAGATTGAAAAAAAAAAAAAAAAAACTGACACATGCATTAATACAGATTAACTAAAAATTCAAAAAATCAATCAAAACCATCACTGCCAACATAATCATTCAAATTAGAGATAAGTAGCCAAAACTGCATTCATTGAGAATAAAAAAATTACACAACCTCAAACTAAGTTTACAAAAATTAGGTCTACAAATTGCACAATATAGATCCAATCTACATACAAGTTTAGAAAATTTAGGTTTACAAATTGCACAATTCAAATCAAAACCCTATCATTTGCCCAAAATTTCCCAAGCAAATGAAAAATGAACCTTCTCATTAACAAATTTTCAATTTCACAATAATGAATGTGAAATAACTAACCTCCCTGCTCTCACGTGTACGAGTTTGAATGTCCAGATCAGGCACTTGCGGAGACCTAAGGAGAAGCGGCATCGGAAGATGCAGCGCCGTCGAGGAAGGAGAGGAATCTGAAACTCTAAACGTACACGATCAACATCAAGATAAGGAGCAATCAAGAGCCGATCTAGGTCTCGCAATCGGAGAACGACGAGAGCAAAACGAGGTAGAGAGGAGAAAGAGAGGACTACGGATATGAAACTGAGAATGAGAGAGCTGTTGTACAATAGGGGAATAATAAATAATAAAATATTTCTATTTACTTTTTCAACGTTTATACAACCGTTGATAAATACTTTCCTTTCTTCAACATTTTTTTTAGTGACGTTGATAAAAGTATGTGGATTTTCGTGGATTTCCTTCCTTTTTCAACATTTTTAGTGACCGTTGATAAAATTATGTGAATTTCCTTCCTTTTTCAATATGTTTTAGTGACTGTTGATAAAAGTATGTGAATTCTTTCTTTTTAATCAACGGTAGATTACAAGATAGAAACTTAAAGCTTTTATTAACCTTTTTCAACGTTTTTTAGCGACTGTTGATAAAAGTATGTGGATTCTCTTTTTTTAATCAACGGTTGATTACAAGTGTAGAAACTAAAAGCTTTTCTTGACATTTTTGTAGATAAAAATATGTTGAAAAAACTCAAGTTTGTTGTAGTGTATTAACTAGAGGCTAGTGGTGCAAAAGCAAGAAATGCAAGGATATAGATTCATAATAAAGGCAAAGAGAATATCCATTAAAGTATTGAGCAAATGGTACATATAATTGTCTTCAATGCCACATAACAAAGTGGGGAGAATAAGGGAGGTGATGAATAGGTACTAATCGTACCACCATACACACAAGCACCTACTATTTCCCAAGTCAAAGTAGTAAATATGGTTATTGAGTTAATTTCAAGACTTGAGAGTTGAATTGAATTCTCCCCCCCCCCCCCCCTTTTGATTCCATGTTTTGAGATTTCTAACATATTAGGGATGAACTTATTATCCATCTCTTCATAACAATCAAAGCTTTTGGTTGTTAGATGTTTAAAAAAATGGCAACCTTAAGCTTTGTTCTTAGTTAGATAATAAGATTAGTTGTTTTAATGATTATTTCGGGTAATTCATTGACCAAACTTGATTTTTGTGTTTACCAAGGGGAATAACCCCGTAAGGAACTTGCTAAATATGTGAGAACTAGTCAAATTTCATAATGGAGTGGTGATTTGTCAATTGACGGCTCTTCACATTGCAGCTCATCAAGCCCATCGTTGGGTAATGGAAGAGATTTTAGAATATTGTCTTGATTGTTACGAACTAGTTGACGAGAGAGGCTGGAATGCACTCCATTTTTTCATGAACTCATCTAGTATAGTAATTGGGATGTCATTGGAGCAAAGTACATCCTAAAGTTTTATTCACTCAGCAACCTTTTAAATGAAAAGGATGACCACGGGAACACACCTCTCTGTCACTATTCCAAATCATTGCTTTATATAAAGGATGTCATGTGTCATGGCCTTCAACAAACAAAACCTCAACGCTTACGACCTCGCTTTAACTAGTGAAGAATTGTCTGATAAAAAGGTAATGGAAAATTTAATTTTATTTCATGGGATATTTTTTCAAATGGAAACTATGAGGACATTGTTTCCTTTTTTTCCTTTCCGGTGTTGCATATTTATTTCTTATTTATATTTATTAAAAAAATCAATTAATATACTATATAAAAGAGATGTAAATTACAAATAACTCCTTTTGATTTTGACTTGTTTTCAATTCAATCTTATAACTTTAACTTGTATAATTCTTCAATATCATCCTTCCATCAACTTTCATTCAATATCATATATATTGTTAAGTCCATCAAAACTATGTTATTTTGCCACGTATAAGATCCTAAAATTTATGGGAATATTGGACAGAATACTAAATGGAAAGATTAACTTGAAAAGCCCGTAAAAACCGATTTGTTTCTATCATGAAAGAAACATCCCAATACCATTTGGTGGTGGACACACTCATTGCAACCGTGACTTTTGCAGCAGGTATTACCATGCCCGGGGGTTTCATAGGTCAAGAAGGCCCACACCCAGGCTTTGCAGTTCTGACGAGTAATACTGCTTTCAAAGCATTTATTATTACAAATACCATAGCCATGGTGCAATCTTGTTCTGTTGCCTTCATCCAACTATTCATGCCACTATTGTTTCTCGACAAAGATCCTGGAGACTTTTCTTTCCTACTGGCCTTCTGCCTTTCGATATCTGCCATGGGAGCAATGTTGCTGGCATTTGTTTTGGGCACATATGTTGTATTAATGCATTCCTTGGGTCTTGCCATTGCCAATTCTGTCATCGGATTCTTCTTCTTCATCCCCCTCTTTTTCGTAAGTATCGGATGTTCACGTTATTTACTCGAAATATTGAGTGTGAGTATATTTTAAATTTCTGTAGACGGAATTAGTTTTTCCATTTCCATGTGCTTGCGAACCAGTGTAGTATCCGGAGACTGTTACGTAATTGGTACAACTGTTTCAGTTTTTGCATCTTCACGCTTTAATTAATTTTTCAAATTGTTCCTTGTAAGACTATTTAAATTCTGTTGACTCAGTGTGGTTATTTAATAAGAATAATTTTGATTATCAAATGTTTGAGCAACTAAGAGCAATTTTGTAATTAATTAATCGACTAGTGCTGTAACATAGGCAGGTCTATATATAATTCGATGCCACCCCTCCATAAATGCAGGAAAATGGTTTAGGCTAGTTAGCTAATTACCGAGTCAATCTATCATATTTCGCAAAAACCAAAAACAAAAAAAAAAAAACAAAAAAAAGTGTCAATCTATCATAAATTATACAATATATACATTTTTTAGAGTTCTTTATTATATATGTCTTTATTTTTCTACCAGTTGCGGTAGAAAAATACCTCTGGATGTCACTCTCACATGAGATTGATTGTGAAAATATTAAGACTTTAAAAAAACTTTCAAAAAAAAAAAAAAAAACTTAAAAATAAATCAGAGACACACACAGCACAACACCAAAAATTTACATGGCTCGCTTTTAGCCTACCTTCATGGATAGCAATGAGAATAAGAAGAAATTTCACTAGCAAATTTAAAGAATACAAAATGATGTAGAGGTACAGTGAAAAAATCCAAAAATATACCCAAATAGTTTTTCTTTAACTCAACCAACAAACCAAGTTAAATACAAATTAATTCACAGCTCTCTGCACACACTCAGAATAACAAACTACATCTCATGTATATACTACCCAAAAACAAAAAAACAAAAAAAGTAAACCTAACCAATGTCAGCAAAATGATCCATGCAAGGAAGTCAAGCATTTAACCTAGGTCTAAACATAAAAATTTAATCTTGCATTTTATAAAAGGTGTGCAACACAAGTGTGAAGAAACAAATCTGATCTTGCATCTAATAGAGGCATGCAATTCAAGTCATGCTTGACGAATCTCCACTTACCTTGAAATGAATCAAGCCTTACAGACAAAATTTGCAGACTGTCAAATTTAATCAAATTTCTCTCCACTTTGTTAGACTTGTCTCAAGCCATAAATGCCTCAAGTGCTAATCTGCTTGTAATTCTTAGTAAATTATGATTCTTCTTCTTTTTATTGGACTTGATTTTTTCTTTTGGACTGGGTTGACAAGAGTAACATGACTTGTGGGGTTGATCAATGTCTGTACTATCCAAAGCCATGGTTTGGCTTGAAAGGAAAAATGAAAAGAAAAGAGAAAGTCTAGGGACACCCAACTCCATACCCAAATCCATAACATGTTTAAGTGTCACCTTGTGATAACCTAGATTTTATTTATTTATTAAGTTCCTATGTAGGTTTCATGTATAAGTGCTGAAATCTAATCACAAAATGACACCCAAGCAAGTTGTGAAATTGGACATAGATTTATGTGTAGTCATAGTTCTTCTCAAGAAAAAGAAAAAAACCCTAACAAAGAAAAGTACCTGGTGGAATCATTAACAAAAACAATGGCAAAGAGATATACAGCAAATATAGAAAAAAATGAGAAGGTAAGGATATAAGTTTTCTTTCAAAACTATGGGCTGTGATTGGCTATAGTGGCAATGATGGGGTTTAGGAGAGAGAGAGAGAGAGGGAGGGAGAGAGAGAAAGAGATTTTGTTATGTCCATGAGGGAAAGTTTGTCAAGTGATGGGCACATGATCCACTTACAGAAATTCCAGGACACGTTTTTATTTAAATTAAAGTTTTCTAATTTATAGTCCACGTCACTTTAATTAATCACACAACAACAAAAAAAATAGCAAAGTATGTTAATAATAACAAACCATAAAAAACCTACTAATTTTTTTTTTTTTTTTTTTTTTGTGCCCAGGGGAGGAGAGTTATTAAGGAAAATAATAGTAATCAATATTCAAAAAGTTTGTTGATAAGTACTTATTGAAAGAATTTGTGGTAGAAGATCAAGAAATTTGTTAAAGAAAAGCCAAAATTCTTGTAATTTTTATTGTTGCTCATCAAAATAACAGTCCTTGTGCTAATAATAAAGATACTGATAATCCTAATTTAATCTTTTGGTATAAATATAAATATTGGAAAAAGATAGGACTTCACAAAAATGATTATACATGTAGGTGCGCAATTGAACCAATTGAACCAACCTAAGACAAATACAGATCAGGGGTCCAAACATACCAGATCAAGGTTTAGCACATGAATTAAAACATGAATTGAAATACTTGCACCTTAGGATGGCGTGCCAGTGTCTCAAAGATTGGAAACTCCACTCAATCACCATCAAGAGCAAAGACTACTCTTTTGGTTTTGGTCATGGTCAATGGGGTCAAGAAGCTACTGGTCGTGGTCACTGGTGATGGGTGGTGTGCTATCCTGACTCCTAATACCATCTTAAGCATTCGGAAGTGTGTAGGCTTAAAATTAATTACACTAGCACAACATTATACCAATTTGTCCCTCATAAGTATACTACTCATAATAGCTATGATGAAGGAAAACATTCACCTCACATTGAATTGTTAGCTATGACATATTGAATTTATGTAGAAAAAACATGTTTTTTGTTTACTAATAAGCCAACTCTGCATAGAAAACTTTTTGCTTTAATCAAAATGCTTTGTTTCTTTAGAAAGAAAGAAGGAATTAACTCACATGATTCTAAACTGCAACAAAAACAAAGAGTATTGTCTTGCAGGGAAACAAAAGCACCATGAGTTACAGAGATTAAAGAAACATCTAAGACAAAGCAAAATAAAACAATATAGTAGCTTATTTGAAAGCTATCATGATGATGATTGAAAAAGATCTTAACATGACAAAGAAGAAACTAGACTGCCTTAGAATGAAAATGTACAGAGAAGTTCATCTAAGAAAAGTGAAGGTCAAAGGCTTTGTCTGTAAATGGCAGATGAAAGAGAACACCATTCCTACAGATCTGTCATCAAAGCATGAGGTATGCTTTATGATGAAATTTGCATTCAAGGTAATGGACACATGTTTGTGGTACCTTGACAGTGGATGCTCATGACACATGACTGGAGACCACTCTCTCTTTAAAGTCTTCGAGTCTAAGAAATGTGGTAATGTCACTTTTAGTGATGGAAGCAAATCATAGATTAAAGGAAAGGGAACCATCTCTCTACCTAGACTACCAAACATTGCAAATGTACTATATGTAGAAGATCTAAGAGTGAACCTACTAAGCATAAATTAGATATGTGGTCAAGACTTTGTGGTGCTGTTCTCTAAAGGTAAGTGCCTTGTGCTGGATGAATCTAGGAAGAAACTCATAAGTGGTGTTCACACTCTAGACAATTGTTATGGTCTGGTCCCTGATGCTAATATTGTGTGCAATAGTATTCGTTTTCCAAATGAAGATCTATGGCACCAAAGGATGGGACATGCTAGTTACAAACATCTTTCAATTGTATCTAAGCATGAATAAGTGTTGGGGTTGCCAAAGCTCAGTAGAGTGAACAATGTTGTGTGTGGACTATACCATAAAGGGAAACAGACAAAAGCTAAACATCCAAGCACTCAGACATCCGCTACATCTAGACCATTGGAGCTTCTACATCTGGATCTCATGGGTCCAACTCAAATTGAGTCTTTTGGTGGGAAGAGATACATCATGGTTGTGGTAGATGACTTCACTAGGTACTCTTAGGTCATTCTTCTAAGATCCAAGTCAGATGCTCTTGAGCACATCAAAGCCTTGTGCACAAGATTTCAAAATGAGAAGAGCTTAAATATTGATCGAATTCAAAGTGATCATAGTAAAGAATTCAAAAACTCATACATGGAGTCCTTTTGCACTAGATCAGGTATATCTCAAGAATTCTCTGCTCTTATTACTCCTCAGCAGAATGGTGTAGTAAAAAGAAATAACAGGGTTATTCAGGAGATGGCTAGAGCCATGTTGCACAACAAGAATGTGGCTAGAAACTTGTGGGGAGAAGCCATCAACACTGATTGTCATACGGTGAATAAGGTGTATTTCAGACCCGATACCAAAAAGACTCCCTATGAGCTATGGAAGGAAAGGAACCCGAATGTTAAGTATTTCAGAATCTTTGGAAGTACTTGTTTCATTCTCAAGGATAGAAAGAATGTGGGAAAGTTTGACTCTTGAAGCAATGAAGGAATATTTTGGGATACTCCTCTACAAGCAAGGCTTATCGAGTATACAACAAGAGAACCAAGAAAGTGATGGAAACTGTAAATGTTGTTATCCATGAAGCGTAGGAGTCTGGTTCTGAGAATATCAGTGAAGAAATCCCCAAAGAAATTCTTCCTCCTAAGCCCAAGGATATTCAAGAACCTATTGATCAAGAGCCTGCATCTCCAAGTACTCTCGGTACCCCAAGTGTTGTAAAAGGTTCAGCAAACATATCTACCTCACCTGATTTGGAATCTCATAAAGAGAAAGGACCCTCCTCCAGAATTAAGTTGAATCATCCTCCTGAAGTTATTGTGGGAAATATGAATGAACTTATACTAAGAAAACACACAGTTGATAAATGTGTTGCTAACTTTATGTCTTATTCTTGCTATTTGTCTTAGGTTGAACCTACCAAGGTTGAGGAAGCTCTTCAAGATGAAAGTTGGGTGGAAGCTATGTATGATGAACTGCTTCAGTTTCAAAAGAATGATGTATGAACTCTAGTACCTAGACAGGAAGGTGAGCACATCATTGGCACAAAGTGGATTTTCCGCAATAAGACTAATGAGGAGGGCAATGTGATCCACAACAAGGCTCGTCTTGTGGCTCCAGGATACTCACAAATGGAAGGAGTGGACTATGATGAGACATTTGCTCTAGTAGCCCGTATGGAGTCCATTAGGATTCTCCTAGCCCTAGCATGCCATTTAAAGTTCAACCTATACCAAATGGATGTCAAGACTACTTTCTTATATAGGTTTCTTAAAGAAGATGTCTATGTGGCTCAACCAAAAAGATTTATTGATCCCTGCTTTCCAGATCATGTGTTGTACCTCAAGAAGATACTTTATGGTTTAAAGCAAGCCCTCAGAGCTTGGTATGATCGGCTCACACAATACATAGTGTCACATGGGTTCATAAGAGGAAAGGCTAATCAAACTCTCTTCATCAAAAAGGTAGATGACGAGTTGATAGTTGCTCAAGTCTATGTTGATGATATCATCTTTGGGTCAACAAAGGATGAACTTACTCATAGTTTCTCCAAACTCATGCGGGTCGAGTTCGAGATGAGCATGATTGGAAAGTTAAATCACTTCTTTGAATTGTAGATCCGTCAGCTAGAGTTGGGTATATTCATATCTCAATCTAAATATGCTAGAAATCTTGTGAAAAAGTTTGGTTTGGAATCTGCTAGTTCTATTAGAACCCCTATGAGTCCAAATGTTAAACTCACTGTTGATGTCTTGGGAAAAAGTGTTGATCCATCTCTCTATAAAGCATAATAAGTAGTCTTCTTTATCTTACTGCTAGTAGACCTGACATTAGTTACAGTGTGGGAGTGTGTGCTAGATATCATGCTAATCCTAAAGAGTCTCATATGACTACTTTGAAAAGAATCATAAAGTATGTCAAAACCACTGTCGACTTTGGTGTGTGGTACAGCAAGGACACAAATGATGTCTTAGCTAGGTATTCGGATGCTGATTGGGTTGGAAATGCTGATAATAGAAAAAGTACTTCGAGGGGTTGTTTTTATGTGGGTAATAATCTTGTTTCCTAGATGAGTAAAAAGCAGAATTCTATCTCATTATCCACTACTAAGGCTAAATACATCGCTGTCGGTAGCTGTTGCACCCAACTTCTATGAATGGAAAAACTCCTATTTGACTATGGTATACATCAAGAACACCTCACTATCTATTGTGACAATACTAGTGCCATCAATATCTCTAAGAATCCGATTCAACATTCTCGAACTAAACACATAGAGATTCAACATCATTTCATTCGTAAGCTTGTTAAAGATGGTACACTTACTCTTAAGTTCATTCACACTAATGATCAGAAGGCTGATTTGTTCACCAAACCTCTTGATAGCAAAAGGTTTGAATTCCTTTGTCAAAACATTAATGTTATCTCCATGGAATGAGCTTCTCTTCTCCTCCTCCTTCCTCATGCATTTGCATCTAGTTTTTATGCATTGATTTGTTTAACTTGTTTTTGTTTGTTTGTTTGTTTTCAGTTTTTTTTTAAATAAAAAAATATTGAAAAATCATAAAAATACAAAAACAATGTGTTTGTGTACATTGGTACTTGTGTACCTTGAATGGTCAATGAAACAAAGTTTTCTAAACTTTGTATCTCTTGTAACTTGGATGAGCATCTCTATGCACAACTAAGCAAGTGAGTTGTGTGGCTCGTATTTGTGATGAGTAAGATTAAATTATCTCTTGTACTTAACACTCATATCACTTTTTTTGATGCGAATGACTAGAAAATCCTAAGAGAAAGGCATAAATAATCATCTCACCACTGTTGCCAACCAATCATGATATGACATCAATATGCTTTGGCATAGCAAAAGTGCAATGTCAAAAGCTTAACATAATTGGGTATTTCTTTTCTCTCTTTTATATGTCCATGCATGATATGTTTAAAAGGAAATATGCAAAGAAAAATTAAAGCAAAAAGAATCAAAATGCTTTAAAATATGATTGCAAGCGTTCAATCTAGGAGATGTGGGAGTTATAGGATGTACCTCAAAGGTGATAGTCTCCATCAAGCAGTTATGATCGTATGTGAGTTAAATTGATTTACTCATATCTCAAATCGTCATAACATGTAGACACTTATGCAATCTTGTGATGTTTTTCACCCACAACATACAATATTCTTTGCTACTTTTGATACATGTGCAGGTATAATTTGATTTGGCCACCACAAGGAATACATATGTTAATGTATGCTCACTAAACTGTCTTAACTTGTTTTTGAAATATAAAATTGGTTAGTCTTGTTTAGTGTGTGTGTGTGTGTGTGTGTTTTGGATCTATATGCATGACATTTTTCGTGATTGAGAAATGTTTTTGAGAGCTAAAATTGTTGTTTGGATCTTTGGTTGAGCAGCATGCTTAATTGCATTCATATTTGTGTTTTTCTCTTCTTGAAAAACTGTTTTTAAGCAATCTCGACAGCTTCTCGATACATCTCGACAGCTAGGCTATCTATCGAGCTCTTTAGCTTCTTTTTATTGCAATCTTGATAGCTTCTCGATAGCTCCTCGATCCATCAAGAAAGTTTATGTCTTCTCGATAGATGCTCGATAGCTTCTCGATCCATCGAGCCTCTTTGATGTGGAAACCTCTAAACAGATCCTCGATAGCTATTTCTTGCCTTTTAATTCTCAACACTTCTCGATCAATCGAGAATTATGAACTTCTATATTAAGGGTCAGTGCGAATTTCTCTTCACTTTTCTCGGTCTCTCTCGATCCTTTCTGACCTCTCACCTTCCCAAACACCTCTCTTTCACTTTAAAACCTTTTCCCCAAGTGTTCTTCAGTCTCAAGATCACTTCTTCTCTCTGGTAAGACTCCTTCTCATTCATTTCATCGTGCATTTCATCTTTTGTGACCTAACTTTTGGGGTTTGTTGAAAAATTTAGGGTTTTCAAAATTAAAGAGGTTTTTGCAAAATTTTGGGATAGGTTTTGTATATTAGATCCTAAATGATCATGCATTGCATCACATTTACATTATAACAATGTTTCATGCATTTTAGATGTGTGTTTACTTTGTTGCAAACTTGTGTGCTGGTAGGTTTGGATTGGGCTAAG
This sequence comes from Quercus lobata, assembly GCF_001633185.2. Classification (NCBI taxonomy): domain Eukaryota; kingdom Viridiplantae; phylum Streptophyta; class Magnoliopsida; order Fagales; family Fagaceae; genus Quercus; species Quercus lobata. The sequence goes on along the minus strand of NC_044913.1, from coordinate 54,305,175 downwards.
CCCATGATGCTTTTAAGTTTACATGTCACATGTTTATGCATAAGTACCTTTTTTTCATTATATCCATATATTTAATTCTTTTGGTGCTTTTCTACTTGTCTCCCTCTCTTTCCTTCTTTCAGTCTACATCATGGCACCTAAACTGAAATCCACTCCGTCTCGGAACCCTCTTCATTCTGGGGCATCTTCCTTTGATCCTACTCCCCCTCATCTTCGGTTCCGTGATGAGAAAGCCCGCAAGGACTTCTCGAAGAACTTTTCCCGACGAAGCATTCATTAGGAACGCCAAGTCGTTCTATCGGACTTCTCCAATACTAATCTACCCACTATCATTCACAGTAGAGGTTGGGAGTCATTGTGTGGCATCCTGGTCACTTGTCCTTCCATAATCATACAGGATTTTTACTCCAATATGCACGATTTTGATTATTCAATACCACATTTTTCTACTCACGTTTGAGGTATGTGCTTTATGGTCACTCCGGATATTGTATCCGAGGTGCTCCATGTCCTGAAAGTGCCACATCCTGACTACCCCAGTTGTGAGCATCTTAAGACTGCATCTAAAGACGAGCTTATATCTCTCTTCTGTGAGACTCCTTCCTCTTGGGGTGATAGTCAGAACACCCACTGCTCGGCCTTTGCTAAAAGTCCGAGATTCCTTAATATGGTGATGACTTTTGTTCTACATCCTTTGTGACACTATAACTCTATCACAAAGCCTCATGCTCGATTTTTGTTGTCCCTCCTAGAGTATCTTACTATAGACTTCCCTTCTCACTTCATCATCTCCCTCATAGATGTCTATAGGGATATGGCGACCCGTAATAAGCTCATCTTTTCTTCAGCTATCACGAGGATTCTTCGTCATTTTTCTATCTCCTTTCTCACTTCTGATCATTTCTTTGTCATGTGTGCCATTGATGCAGTGACTGTCAGACGGAGTGGGGCCCAGCTTCGACCGAAGTGGCCACGGACTGAGACAGCGACACCTCTAGCTTCTTAAACTTCATCCACATATGCTCATTCTTCTTCTGTGGGCGGTGTGACTCTTGACACTCTCAACGATGAGTTGTGTTAGGTGAACTCCCATGTCGATAGTATTGCACAATGACAGGCTCGCCTTGGTGGCTTTATTGAGTCTCCTACTCCTTCTCTAGAGACTTCTAAGGATGAGGACGATGATGGTGGTGATGATGAGGATGATGGTGCTAACTCCTCCAGTGATGATGAGATGACTGCTTGAGTTACTTGCCCTTTGTCATTCGTGACAAAAAGAGGAAGTAGTTTTAGGTATGAGAGTAGTCATATATTTAGGGGGAGAGTTAGTACATAAGAGATTTTTGTTAGGGGGAGTGTCTATACTTTGAGGGATGTAATGAGGACTATGTATCTTTCTATTCTTTATCTTTTAGATACTTAGTTCTTGTACCTTTGGTCTTGTGACCACTTTGTGATAGCAAACCTTGTACTTATTGATGATATATATATATATGTGATGAGGTTGTTATTGCAGTTCTTTCACCTATCTCTTCATGCGTTGTTTCTTTTCTCTTTTTATACACATGTTTCTTGTATGTTTTTATGCAATCTTTTATTTTTGTTTCACACTAAGATGCCTTGATGAGTTTTGTTTAAAGTGTTTCAGAAATAGAGGTTGTCAAAGTCTTCCTTGCCATGAACTCTCTTCTAGCAAAGTTTTTTAAGAGTTTGTGTTAGGATATATTTTATTGTATTCAACAAGTGTGTATGAGTTGAGTGATTTATGACTTCTCTCGTATGTTCATTTGTTTGTTGTGGTTTTGTCACAGATTGCCAAAGGGGGGATTATTAGGATATATGTGATTCATGTTAGGAACATATGTCATCATTTATTGGCTAATCCTTTGACAAAACGCACTTTACTTGTAATTTGGTAGATCTAGGATGTAGTTAATACTTCAAGAAATAAGGTTTCAAGTTCAAGTGTTAAAGCCATGCAAGTCTGTCTAAGAATTAAGTGATGAAGTGCTGGATTTTAATTCTCGACAGCTAGTATCTATCGAGATTTAAAAAGCTGTTCTAACCCGAAGCTTGACAACTGCTCAATAGATAGGGTATCTATCAAGAATTATGAAAATCAGATTTTCAGTTCTAATTTCATTCTAGTCCGTGAGTATGTATTTGGGCTTTCTTTTCTCACAACCCTAAACATATATAAGGATTATTTTAAGGGTCGCCACAGTTGCACGAGTGTGAAGCAAACAGTTGTTCATGCAAATTGTGACCGGAAAACTAGTTTGTCCTAGTTCTTCTTTCTCTTGAAGGAGCTGCTGTGTTTATACACCGTACAATTTTGTGACCAAGCAACTTCATGATCTTTATTGTATGATGAACTGAAAAACTTTGCAGCCAACATCCTTCTCAAGTTGGTGATTAAGTCACGTACTGCGATCCGCGCATCTATTAGTTAGTCACGTACTGGGAGTCGTGCATTAAAAGAAGAGATTGTCACTATAGAACAAGTTCAATTGGGTATTGGGATAAGGGTTCAACTGTAGGTTGGTATAAGGTACTGAGATTCCTTTACTTGTAACCGCTTGTTGTGATAATAGTGAATTCTCGAGAGTGGTGACCTTAAAATCACCCGGTGGGGTTTTTGCCTTGGAGGTTTTTCCCATTCGAAAACAAATCACCTTATCAACTTTATTTTCTGCTACATTTTATTTTAGTTGGTGATTTTTTTGTGTTGCCACGTACATTGCATGTTAATTTGATTAATTAATAAACTTTGCTAATTAATCAATTAATTCATTATAAGGGGTCAATACATTCTTGGTCTATCAGTAAATTTCAGAAAGGTCTTAATGATAGGATTCGCCCCCACATTATAGCTTCTTGAAAGGGCACTTTTACTGACACTATGAAGTAGGCAATGAGTCTTGAAAAGGACTTTAAGTGCAACCCCGGTTCCAAGGAGGATGAAAAGAAGCAAGAACCCTCAATTATCAGCATGTAGATGGTCGGGGGAAATTTTCCAAGAAGGGGTTCTTTAAGAAGTCGAGTAATGGGGATCATTCTAATGGGCAAGACAAAGGTGCCTCTCCTCAGTCAAGTGGAAAGAAGCCTTGCTCCCATTGTGATAGATTTCATAATGGTTATGCTTGTGGTGGAGTTAAGTTGTGCTACAATTGTAAGAAACCGGGTCACTTTGCTAAAGAATGCCCAATTGCTAGGGGCTCGGGTTCCTTTTCTTTGCCTCAAACTGTTAAGGGTAATAACAATGGGAAGAAGGTGGAAGGTGGAAGGTGGAAGGTGGAAGCTACTACATCTTTGCGCCAAGGGTTTTGTAACCAAGGAGCTTCCTGATCTTCATTATTGATGAAGTGAAGAACTTTGTAGCCAATATCTTCTTCAAGTTGGTAGAGTTAGTCACGTACTAGAATCCGTGCATCATTGGTTAGTCATGTACTAGGATTTGTACATTAAACGGAGAGATTGCCGCTACAATACAAGTCTAATTAGGTATTGGGGTAAGGGTTCAACTGTAGGTTTGTATTTCGAGATAGGCCGAAGGTTTTAGTAAGATTCCTTATACTTGTAACCGCTTGTGATTGATAATAGTGGATTCTTAGGAGTGATGACCTTAAATTCACTTGGTGGGATTTTTGCCTCGATGGTTTTCCCCATTCGTAAACAAATCACCCGTGTCAAATTTATTTTCCGCTGCATTTAGTTTAATTGGTGATTTGTTTGTGCTACCACGCCATTGCATGTAATTGAACCTAATTAATTAACTTGGGTAATTAATTAATTTGTAAGGGTTTGAATTCATTTTAACCCAACATAAATAAATATCAAAATTATTATTTTTTGTTATTGGTGATAAATTTTTAAAAGTTATGTAGTAAACTTATAGTATTCTCACACTACTCAAATTTTTTTTACTTAAATTGCCAATTTTTAAAAAAAAAAAAATTAGCTCTCTTTCATTCTCTCTACCTTTTACTTTGTATCTTTCTTTTTCTTATTTGTCTTTCTTTTCATCTCCTCCACATGCTATGCACTTTTAGGTTATATATCATTTTACTTTTGTCTGCCATCTCATGGGCCACCCAAAATGAAGAAAAGAAAGTAATTGTGAGAAATGAGCAAAACTTGGGTCAAGTGCACAGAGGCACTGGACTCAAGTTGCTTCTATGAGAAACAATAATGCACAAAGATAATCATAAATGAATAAGCTGAAGGGCAAGAAACACAGAGAAAATGAAGGAAAAAAAGTTTTCAAAACAATGAAAAAACAAAGAAGAGAGAGAGAGAGAGGCATTAGATTGTGAAATTTAGGGATAAATTTGATACTTGGTGAGCGAAAATCATAAAGAGACCAAGAGTTTTTGTTTCATCTCGGTATCCACTTACCTAAGTGTTTCTGTACTAACCTAGGTACTGAAAAAGCAAATACAACAGTCCATACTAGTTGGTATGATATGAAATTGACTCCCTTAATATTGACTTATTGAAGACCTCATAAGTCGTTATGTGATATAATGAATTCTTTCCTAAATATGTTTTGATTAACTTAAATTTAATAGTTATGTTAATTTTTTTAAGAGCTGAATAAAAATAAAATTTTACTTAAAGAAAAAGCTTTAAATAATTGTACATAAATGGACTTTAAAAAAAAAAAAAAAGCCAGCTTATACGATTTGAACAATCATGTTATTAGACTCATTAACTATCCATTCTCAATTCCTTAACAATAAAATTTAGTGGCAATTGTTTTTTTCTCAAAAATTTAGACTCGTTAACTATCCATTCACATTGTCTTAACAAGTTATGATAAAATAATATATTTTTAAGGGTAAAATTTAGGATTTTTTTTTTTTTTTTTAACAAATAGGCATAGTTTCTAAGTATATATAATTGATAGTATATTAACTTTTCTAATATTTATATATATTATAAGCCAAAGTTTAGAGAAAATCGAATTACAATCTATATTGAATTATTTAGTATCACAAAGATTAAATTAATTAGATGGAACATAGCGCAAAAATAGACTCCAAATAAAATTCAATTCAGAATCTAATCAAATATGGACTTTTCAATTTTTACACTCAATAATTCACTTGGCACAAAAATAAAAAATTATATGGGACACATGGTTTACAATTAGACTCCAATTGAAATTCATTAAAGATTCTAATTTGATTTTCTCTTAGTTTCAGTTTATAATATATATATATATATATATATGAGGAACCATTACATATTTTAAAAAATATGGTTTAAAAAATGTGTAAACTATTACCATATATAATTTCAATATTTTTTTTCAAAGTGTATAATTTAAATAGTATAATTGTGATTATTTTTAACTAAATCCATGCATATATACATAGAGATACACACACGTCAAATTTAATTACATAACTTCATTAACTTTAATTGTCATTGGAAAAATATATAAATATATATATATATATATATATATATATTTATATATATATTTTTTTTTGATAACACAAAAAATAAGATTTTATTAAATCGCTTACAATACAACTAGTTTTGTGCAAGCCCTATGCATTTTTTAAATTTAAAGACCATTATATGTTTTCGCACGTTGTGCTTACAATGTAATTTACATTGTATCATTTAACGTAAAAGAAAATTTTCCCTAAATTTAATAGGATAACTTGGTACCACCATGCACCCTTAATGTGGTAGTCACTCCACAAGTATAAATGCTTGTGGGGTGTGAGGGGTAAGGACCGGAATTCAAGTCTCCAGGAGTGAGCTTCACACACAAGTATAAATGCTTGTGAGGTGTGAGGGGTAAGAACCAGAATTCAAGTCTCCAAGAGTGAGCTTCACACACATATGCACTTAGATTAGATTAGAGTAGAAATTCTATCTTGTATTAAAAAAATAGGATAACTTGGTATATTGTGGATAACGAACTGGATAGTGTGAGCTTGCCTTGACAGTTGCAACTTTTTTATTGGAAAAATTATAGTCTCATGTGAGCTTGTGTGTGGCGACTTGCATCTTTTTCTTAATTTACTAGCTAAAGTACAGTGCATCGCTCTCTCTCTCTCTCTCTCTCTCATTAGTTTTCCCTTGTTATAAGTATTCATGCGATCATGGCACAGTACATTGATGAAAGGTGTAAAAGATCTGCACTGCCTTATATAAATTTTAAAGTAATTTTTGCCGTAAAGTGATAATAATCAAGGGAGTCAATACCGTACCGGAGGCGGTACCAGTTTGGCCACCGGTACGATATATTTCAGATATCGTTCAATACCGGTGTACCGTTTCGGATTTACAACTATTTTATATATTTAATATATGTATATACACACACACACATTCACACACAAAATCTCTATTTACCATAAAACAATACCTCAAAAATTCATGTTTACCATAAAACATTACTTCAATTAAAAACAAATAATTCATAGTTTTAAACTTTAACGTCAACTAAAAAAAAAACACACAATATAAAATTGTTCATTACACACAAAGAAAAAAAATAATTAACACAAATTACATAGGATCTACTCCCATCCTTCAAAAGGATCTACATCAGGACCATAATATTCATAAGTATTAGCATCTGTCAACATAACATCATTTTCACCATCTTCCTCATCAAGAACAACAACATCATCATCATCATCATTATCATCTTCCAAAGTCATTGTCGCTAATGGTTTTTCAATGCTAGCCCAATTCACATCTTCCTCAGTTAGTAACAGAAATTCAGATTCCTCAACTACCCAATCCTCCATTAAATCAATATTATCAAGGCTTATAGGATCCAAGAAATCCTTTGTCCTTCTAATATTCCTACCAAAATCAATATCATACATTGGTGACATTTTCTAATCATTCAAAATAAAAATTGAATATATTTAAAAACATACCTTTCTTGTAACAATAGATTATAACGAACGTACACCAAGTCAATCAAACGTTTATGCTCAAGCCTATTTCTCCTCTTGGAATGGACAAACTCAAATGTGCTCCAAGCTCTTTCACAACCAGTTGCACTACAACACTGACTTAGCACTCGAATTGCAAACTTTTGTAATTCTGGAATGTCATTTCCAAATTGCTCCCACCAAGCAACTTCCAAAAATAAAAGAAATTATTAATTTAGTACGAAGCAAATAACAAACTTTCAAATGAAATATATATATATATATATATATATATTTATGTATGTATAGATACATATAGCATACCTGGACTTAGTTTTTCACGTTGGTGGATTCCCATAGGCATTCTAAAGTCACCTAAAGACTTTTTGTATGATTCAATTTGAGAACTAAGAATGTCTTGCTCATCAGATCAGAAACTAGCCTTGTAATGGTACTAAGTAGGCCTTATGTAACATCTTTTTTCTTCTTAAATGAAGGCCTAAAGAAGATTCCAGGGTTGAGATAACAACCTGCTGCATGCAATGGACTATGGAGTTGTTTATCCCATCTAGCATCAATGACACTAGTAAATGGTATATATGCAGAAATTTTATTCTTCAACCTTGCTTTTATATTCTCCTTTGCTTTATCCATTGCCTCATACAAGTATCCCATTGATGGTTTTTCATCCCCATTTACAAGATGTAGTACTCTAACCAAAGGCTCACTAATCTTCACTATTTGTTGACATTGTAACCAAAACTCTTTATCTTCCAAAACAATTGTAGCCACCTCTTTTCCCATGACATCTCTAGCATGTCGAGATTCGACCCATTGATCACAAGTAAACATTTCCCTAAGTTCTTTCTTGAACTTAGTTAAGCATTGAAGACTTAAAAACTCAGTTGCAAACCTTGTGATGGCTGGACGAATCAAATCCCTACCATTAGTGAAGTCGCTTCTCATCAAAGATAAAATCTTGCCATGGTTGTATATGAATTTGGTAATCTTTTTAGCCTTTTGAATGGTTTCATCAATGATAGGAAAATATCTACTATCAGAAAAATTTTCCAACATTATCTCAATGCAATGGGCTGCATAAGGAGACCAATAGAATGTCCCATATTTCTGCATTAGCTTCTTTCTTGTAGACTTGTAAGAAGAATCATTATCTGTAATGAACTGCACAACGTACTCATGCCCAACTTCTTGAAAAACTTTATCAAACAACTTAAACAATGTATCTACATCCTTTGTTAGGCCTGACACATCAAGGGATTTAAGAAACATGATACCTCTAGGACAATACACTAAAAAATTAATGATTGGAGCTCTCTTTTGATTTGTCCACCCATCTGACATTATTGAACACCCATAAACTTTCTAATCATTTTTCACATCTAAGAGATAATCATTCATTTCACCCACATGTTTTTGTAATAAAGGCCCCCTTAAGTCATGATAAGAAGGTCCCTTAAAACCAGGCCCAATAGTTGCTACACTATCTAAAGCTTCTTGATAATACACAGAGCGAGCGGCATGGAAAGGTATATTAGCATGGTACCACCATCTTGCAAAATTCATTCTTGCCTTCTTAACCATTTGCTTTGAGGCCAAAGAAGACCTTATGGATGGTTAAGAACCAGGTTTTGTTCTTGGAGCAAAAAAGGATTTAATTTTTTACTTTTCTCCAACTTTTTATTTCCCCTTGGTTTTATAATTACTAACTGATGAATGACTCTTTGAACCCCCTCTCTCATTATCATTATTACCTTCATCATGATGATGATCATCCTCCTCCTCCTCCTCTACATCATAGGGATTTGCAATTTCTTTATTCATTCTTCTTCTTTTTTTCTGTTTACTTTTCTTTAAATCTTCAATCAACTGTTTCATTTGCCATTTTACATCTTCAGATACTTTTTTACATGCTTCAACATCACCTGGAATCCCAGCTAAATGATACTTGAGCCAAGTAATTCCTCCCTCCCCTTATCATTTTACAACAAAAAGTACACTGGGTGTTATTTCTTGCATCTGGCACAGCACGGCCATAAGCCCATGCTGGATCCTCGGATCTTACAGCCGGGCCAAATGCTACACTTGACTGATTTTCAGTCATAATTCACGCTGCATATATACCATCAATTATTTGTTAATAACTCTAGTTACCTTTTTATTAATAGTCATACTAAGTTGTAAATTACTAACCCAATATTTCAAGCTAACCAAAATCAAGAATGAAACAACAATATATATCAATTCATGAACACAGTACCAACACAATAATCAATTTTGCTATCAATTCATGAACACAGTAATCAAGTTGTTATTTATCACATTCCACATGAAATATAATTCCACACAGAAAAAATTAAGACAAAATTTTACCTAAGAGTGGCCGAGAGAGTGAGAGACAGAGCGGCAGAGCAGCCTAGAGACAGAGTGGCCGAGAGAGTTAGAGACAAAGTGGCCGAGAGAGTGAGAGACACAGAGTAGCTGAGAGAGAGCATGAGAGAGAAAGAAAGAAAGAGGGATGTGCGGGTACTGGGTAGTGCTAGGGTTTTAGAATTAGGATTTAGAAAAATTACCATGTTGCCCCTGAAAAATGTCAAAATTAACAAAACAGGGGCTTTTTCATGTTTCGGCCCAGTATCCAATTTCCGGCCGGTACAGCCGGATTTCGCCAGTACGGCCGGTATTTTTTCCGGTACAAAATAGGGGGGTCGAGCGTACCAGATTGCTGGCCGGTACAGTATATTCCGGCCGTACCGGCTGGTACGGTACGAAATCAATAACCTTGATAATAATTGCTCATTTCACATGGAATGTAACCAAAAGTGCGCGTTTTACTTTTGCTATTTGGCTTTGCCTCGCCTTTACTAAAGAGAGTTTGGAATGGACCCACAATTGGTACCAAAGAAGTGGGAACCCTTTAAAAGAGAGTTAGGGATAGGTACAGACTCACGTTTGCCACTATGTTTTGTTGGGACTTTTGGGAAGAAGAAGTAGAACGGTAAAATCATGTTTTGTTGCGAAAATTAAATACAAATTTAAATTTTCTTTCTTTTGTTTTTTAAGGAAATTTTCTTTCTTTGGTTGAAAAGAAAAGAGAACAGATTAAGAAAATGTAGTTTTTATAAACTTTTATATTCTTATAAGAAGACAAGATAAAGAGAAAAAGACAAACGAGTGGTCGGTGTTTAACATTATAAAGGACATTAGCATCATTTTATTTCAAAGCCATATTTTCTCATTGGGTTTTGATGGGCCCAAGTGAAAGCACCATAGAATCTGTAAAGTTGGATTTATTCAACTACGTATTGGCTTAATTCCGTACCAAATTTGCTTATAATTCAACATTTAGAAACCTTGTATTTAGGTGAGAAACAATGAAGGGTTGTGTGTGAGAGAGTGTAGAGATTTGATCAAGTGTGTGCAAGAAAAAGGGGACTCACAACTGGACTCGCGACTGACTTGCAAGTGGCGACTTGCCAAAGTGAAGCACACATATGAAGCATGTGGGAAGATGAAGAGTTAGGCCAGCTAGAGCACTACAAGACAAAAAGTACAGTTTGGCCATGTCTAGTAACTGGCAACTGGAACTCGCGACTCATCTCAGTCACGAGTGACTCGCCAAAGCACCCTGTTTTGCTGAAAGAGAAACAGGGTGTATAATCTTACACCCTGTTTAGAGAGCTTCTAGAGAGAACTTTGAAAGAGAAACCTTAGAGAAAAATAAGATTGATTCATCCACAATCTTACACACTTGATTCTCCAAATTCTTCTACTCTCACCCTCTTCATTGACATATCCAAGAGAGGTGTATAATCCAAAACTTACCACACACAATCTAAGTTGTGAAAAGGCATTGGAGCTTGAGAAGCAGTTCAAGGAAGACCAATTTATATTGGTTGGAGCAATGGGCATATTGTGGGATCTAGAAAGCTAGAGAAGACACAATTCAGTGTAACCTTGTTGGAGTAAGAGGCTTGAAGGGCTTAGGTGCATTGGGTAGATTAGGCTTAGAGGGTCTATTGCTATTCATGTATCTTAATTGATTTTTTTAGTGGATCATTTTCCACTTGGAGGGTGGTGGAGAGGTTTTTCGTCGAGTTCTTCAGTTTCCTCTTCGATAACATATGCTGGTGTTATCTTTGTGTTTTCTTCTCTCTTCCCTACTCTATTCCTTTTAATTGCTGCTGTGTTTATGATTAATTATGGTTTAGAGTGTTTTGCCAAATTGGGTATTGCTTATATTTCATATTCCACACATCTATTGTTTGGGCATAAGCTTTAATTTGGTAATTGTTTGATTTTGGGGTCTAAACAATCACTAGTGTTTTGTACACTTAGTAAACTTTCAGAATCACTAACTTTCTTATTATTTTCTTCTCTTACCAAACAAGGGAAAATGCTATCATTCTCCGTACTTTTTCCATTCACCTAGTTTTCACCCCAAACAAACACTACCTAAGAAACTAAGGCATCCCTTGGCCTCAATCCTTTCTTTTTTCACTCTTCAACTGATTTTTTTTAATTACCATTTCAGTTTTTAATGTTTGTCTTATATGACAAAATAGTATATAATGTTTCAAATGGGTAAAATTTAGTAATTTTTTTTTACAACAGTGCACACATCAAAGACAAAATTTAAAAAAAAAAAAAAAAAAAAAATCGTCAATAGTTAAGCAACAAGAGAGTCGGAGGCTGAAGTCACTGCACACAACCAGCAGCAAAGTTGCCTCCCCTAACTTTAAGTTCTAGTTCCATCCCTATAATGCAAGCTCAAACAACAATTGTTAATGTTTAAACACTGAAAACTGTGGGCCCCAAAAAGATAACTGTGTTTGAGTTATCGTTCTCAATTTAGGGCGTTCAAAACATGTATTTTGAAAACTCACCATACCAATTTTTAGCTTTCAAGTAGCATTGCTAAGTGGTCTTTTTGTAAATAAGTTGAAAATCGTGGGACCCATTGACAAAACTAAACTTCTTTTTTCTTTTTTTTTCTCCTACGGGCCCATCACTTTGTCTTTCTCCCTTATTTTTTTTTCTTTCTTTTTCTCTCTCCTTAAATAAAATAGCATTCTTTTCATAATTTTTTTTTAAAAAAAACACATACACATACCAAACACACAATTATGTTTTGTCAGAAATACCATTTTTGTTCTTACATTTTGACCCTATTCCCGTTTTGGTCCCTACGTTTTTATTTTACCGCTTCTAGTCAAATGAAAAAACTGTTATACTTCGGTCCCTATCGTTACTCATTTAACAGAAATATCCTTTGTGGCAAACGGAGTGCACTATTGGCACAGTAAGTGTTGATGTGTCCATTAAAATAATATTAAAAAAATTTATTTGGCTTTTAAAAAATTTCACATCAGCAATTTAATTTTCTTAAAAGCCACATTAGATATATATATATATATTCTAACCTTCTTCTTTTTTTTTTTGAAAAAGAAAAGAAAAGAAAATAGTTAAATTATTATTATTTATTTTTTTTTTTTTTTGGAAGAACATGAAAATCAAGACATGTGTTCTTCATTTTCTTCCCAACTAAACTTTCCCCAAAAAAATTAAAAAAAAATTATAGATTTTCTTTTCTTTTCTTGCATTTTCTTAGCAACCAAACCCATAAAATCACTTAGATTTACAAAATAAAAAGACATGCCCATAAAAATTTACAAAACACAAAGACATTCAACAAGATTTTCTTATGCTTTGAAACCAAACAGAAAACTCAAACCCAGATTGTTGGCCTCCATGCACAACCTAGATTTTAAAATGGTATTTCCGTTTTATGTTTTTTCATATTTTAAAATATGTTATTTAAAAAATAGTACCAAATACATTTTTTACATTATGAGTACTTTAAACGTCTTTTCACAACATTTTTTTAAATTACAGTTCTCACCTCATTTTGAACAAGAATACTTGCACACCACTACCAAACAGGCCCTAATACTCTTAGTGGGATAGGTGAATTATTGTTGCATATCATATGCTTTGTGGTTGCTTGTCAGAACATTATTGTATTTTTTTATCAAGTTTGTCATAACATTATTGTTCTGTATCACAGAAATTTATTAGATACTGTTAAGGGCCATTTGTGAGAGCCCAGGCCGAAAGAAAGAAAGCCCAATAATAAGGGCAACAAGGAATTGACAAAATAGATAGCAAAAAACCATTAGGCCCAAACGGCAGGAATAATGGATCACAGGCCCAAGAAATAAACAAATGAGTCTTGAAGAGGCAAGTGGGCTCAAAGAAGCCCGGAAAGAAAGAAATAGCATCCCATGGGTAGTGTATGAGGTAGAAAAGCGAGAAAGGGCTGCCGCAGGCCTAGTGTAATGTAAACTAAGAAAGTAAGGGGTTTATGGCAGACCCATAAACCCCAAGGATAAGAATAAGGTTATTGAGTCAGGGAAGTCCAATGAAGTTAGTAAAAAGTTCATGGGAGTGTGGAATTAGCAAATGGGCCGAGGAAGTCCAAAGAAAGCAATCGGGCCACGGATGCCCAAAGGGACATAGGAGCCCATAAGTAAAAGCAAAACAGTGGCCATGTTAAGCCACTGAGAGAAGGAATAAATGGCTGGCCCAAAAGAGACCCAGCAAAATTAAGTTATTACGGCAGGAATAACAGTACAACATTGCAAGAAATAAAGAAAACCAAGAGTGGGTCAAAGAAATGTAAGGCCCATCATCAGACAAAGTCCAGCTCTTGAATGGAGCGGGAAAACAAAGAAAAGCCCACATAAGAGGTCAAAAAATATGGACGGCGAGCCTCTAGATCATGGCAAACGCATGAGCAGCAGGCAGATTTTTGGACATATCTGAAAGGAAAGCACGCGCAAGGCCCAAGCACCACTAGCCTGTACCCAGCTAATATGGGATGTGGTGGGGTCATGGGCCAGAGGTAAGAGGTAAAGGGGGTATGGTTTGGTGGTGGGGAGAGAGGAAAAGACCTATTTTGCGGCTCCTGCCCAAGCCCTTTTGGGAGGTACGTCCTGCTGGGATGACAGACCACCCAAAAGAGGCAAAGTTGAGAGGGGAACCGTTAGGTGCATGCCTTGAGGGAAAGAGAGAGAAAGCATTTATGCCGTGACAGGTAAGAGTGCTACGGTGGACTGACGAATGAAACAAATTTGTCTTTGTCTGGCAAGGGTGAGTGGCACATAGACGAACCCTTTGGTGGTCGGCAAGTACGCCCAGACCAGACAAAGGCGGTTAAGGGGCAAAGTGGTAAAAAAACTGGTCACGGCAGACACTATAAAAGGACCCTTGCCATGCCCTGAAAACAGGATCGAAAAACAAAGGGCATTCACGGAGTAAAAGAAAGCAGAGTAAAAGAAAACAAGAGAAAGAAAAGAAAAAGATAAGAGAGAAAACAGAGGAAAGAAGAGAGAAAATTGAGGAAAAAAGAGAGATAACACAATGGGCATGCACCAGTAGGTCGATTTCCCTCTCTCCCCCTTCAAATCCTACTCTCTTCCAAAACATAACAAGGATTCCTTTTGGGCATTAACCATTCAGGTCCGACTCCCTCAAAGCTATTAATCCCCACGGTAGGATCTTTTCTTGGGAGATTATTTGCATTGAGAGGAGGCGTTCTCCCCTCTTTGGTTTTGCTTCTGCGGACCAAACTTAAAATTTGACTTTATGCCTGTTCTTGATTAGTTCATATTATTTTCTTTCTCCTTTACTTTCTCTGTAAATAACATTATCACGACTGTAATTATGTTTTATAAGTAGGGATTACTTGGCCATTTTTATTAAATAGTCAGAGTACTCTGTTTTGTTATTAGTATTATATTTGCCTGCCGTAACTCATCTAAAACAGTTCTGCTTGCCGTAAGCCTACTCCTGGCAGACGAGGCATAGTTTGTGCACAAACTGACCCAAGTTGAGTTATAGTTGGACCGGTCTCAACTCCCTTACTCAGAAACATTCGGGCCTATTACCGCAGGAGGCAGCCCAGTCTAACGCACAATACACAAAAAAGGCCCCCTACAGATACTTAGGAGCATTGTTTTATCCTCACACATGAGGGTTGAGCCCACCCTGGGTATGTAATAACTTTCCGTGTATCACATGCAGTTGTACTTTGAGGAAAGCTTATTTTATTGGTTTATTGGATTTTTTTTTTTTTTAATAAAAGAAGTTTTAGAAAAATAGAGTTGAAAAAAAAAAAAAAAAAAAAAAAAAAAAAAAAAAAACTTGAACATGTTATAAGGGAAATTTTATAGTAACCCACTTTTTTTTGGTATGATATTACTGTATCATGATTTTTGAGTGATGTTTGTGTTAGAATCTCATATCTTTTGATTTGTGTATGTGTGTTTGTAAACAATAAAGAAGAAAAACCCTACTATCAAGATATCATATTAGGATGGTACCAAAGTCATGATGAGTGGTATTAATTTCACATATGACACTACATACCTATATCATATTCGATGATTCCCTCTTTTTTTTACTAGTTATTTTCTTTTAATTTTATAGTTCAACAATAGCAATCAGACATCCTCCCTCTTGCCATCACTGTTTATAAAGAAGAAAAACCCTACTATCAAGATATCATATTAGAATGGTACCAAAGTCATGATGAGTGGTATTAATTTCACATATGACAGTACGTGCCTATGTCATATTTGATGATTTCCTTTTCTTTTTTTTTTACTAGTTTTTTCTTTTAATTTTATAGTCCGACAATAGCAACCAGACATCCTCCCTCTTGCCGTCAC
The DNA here is from genome assembly GCF_001633185.2 of Quercus lobata. Lineage (NCBI taxonomy): Eukaryota > Viridiplantae > Streptophyta > Magnoliopsida > Fagales > Fagaceae > Quercus > Quercus lobata. Next base: position 54,289,517 of record NC_044913.1, on the reverse strand, counting down.
TGTTTTTGCCAACATAACGCTTGCTCGTTTCTATTTACCACTTTTTATAGCCTTCCACCAATGTTAGACACGCATCTCTGTTTAGATGAACATATATGCTTATTCTTTCTAATTTTACTTCCTTTAAAAAATTTTCCACAAGCGGTTTGTTTTCCTATGTGTTTTGGTTTGATATAGGATATGTAACAAAGATACGCTGATTCATGAAATAATTTTGTGGTATGGGCCTGCAAGGAGAACTTGGTGCTCTAAGGTGTTTCTGTGCAGGGACAGAACAAGGATTCGAAGTCGAGGGGGGCAAATATAATTTTCTTGAGAGGGGCAAATATAATTTTTGATGGACTTATTTTCTAAAATCTTAAATATATACTTATTATTTAATATTTTTTAAAAAAAATTGGGGAGGGGGGGGGGGGGCCACAGCCCCCCTTTTCTTGAACATAGTTTCGTCTCTGTTTCTGTGTGATTCCTTGTTCTTTTGCTTCTTAATCGCATATTATTTGAACTTTGTTTTGTTATGATTGTTGAACATATCTTCTTCTTTTACTAAGTGGATGATCTTATGTAATAAGAGCACTAGTATCAGCAATTCTAAAAATTTTAACATTTGACACATCAAAATGTTACTTTATTTATTTTAACATACTATTTTGTAATATACTCTATATCACATCTTCTATTTTAACATTACATCACATTAAAATAATTTAAAACAAACCTCGTCTGTATTAAAATTTTACCAAAACAAATATATTTTATTGTGGCCCCATCTGACAAAGAGAGAGGTAGAGAGGACTTGGGATGTGACATGGGAGAGAGAAATTGGAATAAAAACACCAAAATATGTTTAGCATGTAAGATTTTAAGCCTGCGTATAGTTCCAAATATGGAATTGTATTGTTCACCAATGTTAAATATTTTAGCATTTAGAATATTTGATGTGAGAAGTTTTTTGGTGTTTGTATTTGGCATTTGGCACACCTGATGCTAGTGCTCTAATTGATACTCCATGTTAATTTGTTTGGCAATTGTGCAAGGATTCAAACATTGTCTATTCCTGTTATAATCATTGGCTTTTCATCTTACCTCAAGGTGAATCAAGGAGGCCATCGATAGACATAGTGTGAACAAGAAAGACTGAGAGGGTGCAAATTAAGTAATTAACCCGATTGCACGGGCATGACTCATCCTCTTCTCTAAACAATTTGTAACCCAGTCAATAGTTGCATTGGCTGTTGTTTTGATTACAGATACCTCCACTTGTTGTATTATGATAAATTGATACCTAATATCTTTGATAATTAGGACTATTTCCAAAAACACCCTTGAAAAAAAAAAAAAAAAAAAAAAAAAACACAATAACAACAACAACAACAACGCCAGTTTTGTATCAAAACTAGGGGTGTCCAGACGCGACCATGACCCGCCAAACTGACCAACCCGCCCAATCTCCACCTGAGTTCAATTCGAACCGACGCTCCCATCGGTCGATTTTGGGTTTCCGCGCCCAAGGCCTGACGTCGGTAGGTCAAGTGGCAGGTTTTCGTCTCCAAAACTTGAGCCACCTGACCCGACGAAAGTTATATACAAATCCGGCGAAATCATGCTTAAATCCAAGGAGATCCAATGAGTTCTCAACCATATTTGGTGATATTTAGACAGATCTGGCCATTCCCAGTAGATTTCAGCGATTTTGGTGCAGATTTTGGCAATTTTGATGCAGATCTAGTGAGTTTTTACACTTTTCGATGATGATTTGCAAATTTCGGGGATGATTTTGCAACTCCAGCGACGACCCAATCTCCACTTGAACCCAAAACCGACCCGACCGGTTAATGCCAGCGGTAGGTTTTGGGTCACTCTTCTGTCCACCCGCCGCCGACAGGTCAGGTTTGAGCTGGGTTGAAAACCGACCTAGCTCGACCCGTAGACACCCCTAATCAAAACGTTTCCATTTTTCAGCCCACAACCCTTGATAAAATATGACAAATTTTTTAGCCTTTGAAAAAAGGCCACAACAAAATTTAAAAAGGTAGCCCAGAACGTAAGCAACAAACACTCTTATCATAGTCATAGCACACGCTTATCACTCTCTCGCTGAAAGCTTGAAACTGAGAAAGCATGGAAATCTCATAGAGCTCGACGATCATGGAAATCTCATAGGTACGAATTGATCTCGGTTTTGTGACTCTTCGTCTCTCTTGGCATTGTGTTCTCAACTTCGATTATGTACGAATCACAAACCCTAATTTCATCTTTGATTTTTTGTTTTTTGGTTTACCCACACTTTTTCATCGATTTCCCCATGATTTTCGTTTCACATTTCTCAGAAAACTGAGCTCATCATCAATTTCCCTATTTCGATTTCTAATTGTTCGACTTTTGCGATTCCATTATTCGAGTTCAAATCATAATCTCTGGCTCCTTTACAGTTTTCAATATATGACATACCAAAGCTATTCACCCGTTGATTCTGAACATTGCTCAAGTGCAAGTCAAGCTTCATTGTATTCCTAGTGACCCATCCTTTAGCTAGATTTGGTGTAGCTTCTTAAGAAGTTCATCTAGTGTAAAAATCCAATGCTTACTTGAATAGCAGACACAAACTTCTTTGTGCAAGCCAGAAACTAATTTCTAAACCTTTTTATAGCTACTTAAATTTATATTTAGGTTATCCAATGCCTTAGCAGGAAAAAAGAAAAAAGTACTAATTTGTGAGCCAGGCTAATTTGAACATCTGAAATCCAACTGGTGGACTAGGGCCTTCGCCAACTTTAATATCCTTATATTGCAAACCAGACTCTGTAGTTACGATGGGTACCTTCATTAAAGAGCGAGTCCAACACTAAAAGTACCAAATCAACATTCATAGAAGTCAACACTCTATATTTAATCAAACTAATTTCATTCTTAATCATGATCACAGTTAATCTAAACATATAAGAAAATGTTTAACCCACAACATAGTCGCTACAATAACGATAAATTTCTTCCTGTGTATATACCCATATAATATTGATCTGCAGCAACTCTATGTACATTGATCATATGGACTATCATGAAGTCAATTGGATGTTTCTCACACTCAAGACTACACTACGAGTCTACGATTTTAATCTTTGGCATTATTGAATATAATAGGAAAACGATTAAGGTTATAGATAAATGAAAGTAGTCAATTCCAAATTATTTTAGTAGACCAAGAAGGCAACAAAGAACCCTCCATAATTTGTTAATTAATTGAGTGTCCTTCAGATTTTTCAGGATCCTATCCATGACTTTAGCAGATAATGTTGATAATATGGACATCATTCATATCAAGATAATAAGTTTAAGTGACATAATGCATAGTCAAACTTAATTTGGTACTTATAAAGAGTCCTGTGCAGTAAGCACTTGACCAAGCTGAGTAGATATCAGTAATGTAATAAGTTAGAGGTAAGATGTTGAGACCACATGCAGCATGAGAACTAAGTGCCAGTGAGTGAGACTTTGGCTTAGGTATCCTTCAGAATGACTGTCTAGTATAATACTGGAGAGTTCCAAGGAAATAAAAAGAGAGAAAAGTTGAGTACTAAACATTTTACAGAATAAGGGACAACAGATCAAAATGGTTTTGAAGTGTGTGTGTGTGTGTGAGAGAGAGAGAGAGAGTAATGCATTATTGGTTCGTAAATGTACATAAGAAACTTCATTCTAAATGGGGAAAAGGAAGGTTTAAATGGACATAAGAGCTTGAAAGTGTCATAGAATGAAACAAAACGAAAAAAAAAAAAAAAAATCAGATAATCTTAATTATAAGGCAGGTTTCAAATCCTTATTCATAGAAACACCACTCTGTGCCCGTCATCAGGACTTAAGACATGTAATAAGCATGTCAGAAATTGTGTTATTCACATATGGTAGGCATTTGGTGATACATGCAAGAATTAATTATTTATAGTCAGATAAAATAACCTTAGATGATGTGACAACATATGGAAAAGACTATAAATGAAAGAAAAGCACATTTTTAAGTTTGATTGGTAACAAAAAATCATATATTTCTGAAATGTACCCAGAAAGGCATGCCTTAAGCATTGGCCTTAAGCATTGTTGTATGCCATATATATCCTCCACACTCATGGCATGGACCCCCAAGGGCTTTAGTCTTTAAGGAAAAATTAAAAGTCTAACCTACAGTAGTGTGAGCCATGTTTTCAACTTACTGTAATTACATTGCCATCTTCTAAGTTATAGTCCTTTTGAGAGACTTGCTAAAAAATGGTTAAATTCAACCTGCTTCATTTAGTGGGAAAGCATATTTTATACGACAGTATAGTAAGTGGTACTTGGAACTTCTAAGAACAAAATATTTTGTGAAGTTAAGGGGGCCATGTATTTCTCTGCCAGCGTGGCATCTCTCCATTGGTATTGTGAGAAATTATTGTGTAGTCCGGGACTACAAGGTCAGCATGCTGACTTTGTAGTCCCAGCCAATAGGAGCATGCCACCAAATCAAAAAAGGCACACGTCAACATACCTGCCAACATAGCACATGCTCTGCTAACATCTACTAACACCGTTAGGTTTTGAAAATTCAGATTTAAAATTTAAACATAATTTTGCCCACAAATAAGCTCCTCTCTCATCTCCATTAACATTGTGTCCGTTCAGCACCTTTGCAATCGCCGCCGTTTGTTCGGCTCATTCTCTGATGCTGTTTCAGTTTATCGTTAAAAACGAAAACCGATCTAGCCCATAGCCATGTGGTAACATCTCGCTCTCTAGTCTGACTCTAGAACTCTCCAAGCTTTTCTCTATGCATCTTTCCCTCTTCTAATCCATAGCTCCAGGGCCCATTCCCGTTGGAGTGACCAGCCATCCGTAAACGGTGAGTGCACCTAAAAAAAAAATCATCTTTTGTGGAAATTTGTTCTTTTCCTGCACCCTGTGTTGTTTTTATGAAAAATAATGTCATGTTGCTTAAGTAATGAAATCCGTCGATCATAGCTGATTATGATAGTAAGTTTCCTATTTCTCTCTATCTCTGTCATTTTTTATGGATATTTTAATGAGCTCTGTTTGGTTTCTGGTAAAGCGAAGGAAAGTAAGATCTGTTTTGTGGGATTCATGGGTTGAGTTGATCTGGTCTCTTTCAAAAGCTATGGGATTTATGGGTTTTTCAGGTTGTTTGGGTCTGTGATCTGCTTGGCTTTGATTCTTGAGTTGTACTCTGTAGGCTATAACTTAACAGTCATGTATAATTTTGAATTGTAACAATGTTGTTTCTTCTATTATACCCCTTCAAGTACCTGATATTAAGAAGTTTGAGAAAATCCCACTTGCTGGCAAAGTCCATATTTTTCTTCCAAATATTACAATTTATCATGCTTTCTTCATATGTTAATATTGGAGATATAGGCATTGTTAAATTTGAGCATGACTTGGCAGTATTCTTAAAGCATTTGGTTAGTTTGAATTGCAATTACAGATAATGAGGGGCACCCAATCAAGGATACAACTAGGCTTTTTATTTGACTTCTACTCTAATTGCAGTAAATGATAGATAAATTATGATCCCAAAAGGGCTTTTATGATCCCAAAAGGTGTGGACTATGGAGTATTAGAAAAGTGCTTGTAGCAATTATGATTCAAGTTCCAGTCGAATTGGTCTTCTAGGATGTTATTGAGCTGATTGAATTTTTTTTTTTTTTTTTTTTTTTTAACGTTGCAGAATGATAGAACCCCAGCCAAGCTACACTGGCAGAAAGGTTTTGAAGCATTCATGCAGGAATGAAGTAATCTATCTTGAAGTTAGCAGGACTAATTTTCAGTTTTACTGAAGATTTAGATTTGATATATGTTAACTTACTTTTAGTTTGAAACAAGTAATGAGGCAAAAAGGATTGAGTATTATGTTGTATTGTCGAATTTTGACACTTAAGTGTCTTTGTTTATTTATACAAAACCATTACAAGGATGTATGGCACAAACCAAGAGAATGTGATTTATCTTTTGAAATGTTTTCAAGCCAATTATGCAGCAAAGATGCAAATTATGCAACTCATACACTTGCAAGACATGCACAATTCATGGAAGATATAACTAAGATAAAGTCATATGGTTGAAAGAAATTTCCAAATATTATCATTCATGATAATGTTTTGGAATGGGCTTTGAACTTAAAAAAATAAAAAAATAAAAAAATAAAAAAAAAAAGCACAACTTCTTTCTAAAAACAAAAAACAAAAAAAGTGACAAATGCAATATAAAAACAAAACACACATAATAAATAACAAAAAGAAATTGTTCCAACAACGTACAAATTTAATTGAAATGTTGAATTTGATTACAAGGCCAATTTTTCCCACCATTAGAATACATAATTCCCGCCAACAAAAAAAAAAAAAAAAAAAAAAACAAGGAAAAATGTGGGCTTCAAGATCAATTGCTTTGTCAATCTCAAATGGCACGACTATAAGTACCATCAACTTTTGTCCAAAGACTCTCCCTATAACCATGCTGAGAATATTAAGCACTTGTATTGCTTGTCTTATGTACAAGTTTAAACTCAACACTGCAAAGAGGCTATCTCATCTTTGACATTTTGTAACAGATGACCAAAGCTGGAAGTACTGAATTTGGTTGAGTAGAATTGAATACACATCAATAACCAAACACATTCAATACTAAAATCCTGTAAGTCAAGTTCTTGACTACTAGCACAAGATCATCTTCCAAGCCTGTGAATAGTTTTATTAGTTAGCTCACTCCATTGCTGCACAACAGAGGAGTGGAAATAAGCAAAACACAAAAGATTGAAAGAATCAGTCCTTAAAATTTGGTATAAGGGTTTTGCAATTGAGCATCAATTTCATTGAACCGAAAATAGTAATTGAACACCAATTTCAGAATGTCAATCCCCACCACACAAATTCAGTGCTAATGAGACCAAAATTTATAACAATCTCATGAATATAGAATACCATTTAATAAGAGAAAATAGGAAATAATAGTAGAACTATAGAAATGAAGCAAACACAGACATAATCAGTATATCTAAAAAGCTAACTTTTTAAGAATCAATTGCCTATTGATTTAGAGGTCAATTCTACATAACTTCTTTATGGACGGTGATCCGCTTCAAAATTCCCTTTTTAACTTCTGTCAAAATCAATTATTCTTCAAATTTTCTTATCAAAGAAAGACTCAAAAGGTTAAAACGAGATACACCTAACGAATGAACAAATACTGCTTCATCTTTTTTTCTCTTTTTTTTTTTTTTTTTTTTTTTTTTTTTTTTCTAATCATTGTTGCAATAGCAGAAAGCCAAAAACATAAAGACTACACAGAACATTCTCATGCTAATGAAAATTGGGTGGGGTATCAAAACAAGCCATCAATCCCATAGCTTTTGGAAATTATATAACATGCTTCAGAACTAGATAAAACTATATTATTAGATTCTTGTACTGTTGCAAAGTACCAATTAAAAATTAAAAATTAAAAAATTAAGTGCATATCATAAAAATTAAAGATAAATTCGATTTTCTTTTTGGAAGAAAGCCAAAAATAAAAAATAAAAAGACACTAGTATAAAAGAACAAAACTATCATAATTAGTTATGATAGATGGATTTCATTACTAAAACAACATGACATTATTTTTCATAAAAACAACATAGGGTGCAGGAAAAGAACAAATTTCCACATATGATTTTTTTAGGTGCACTCACCGTTTACGGATGGCTGGTCACTCCAACAAGAATGGGCCTTGGAGCGATGGATTAGAAGAGGGAAAGACGCATGGAGAAAAGTCTGGAAAGTTCTAGAGTCAGACCAGAGAGTGAGATGTTACCACAACGCCATGGGCTAGATCGGTTTTCATTTTTAACAATAAACCGAAATGGCATTAGAGAACGAGCTGAATCAACGACGGGGCTTGCAAGGTGCTGGACGGACACAATTTTAATAGAGATGAGAGAGGGAGAGAGGAAAAGTCCATGCTGCTTGAGCCGCCGTTCATGAGAGAGGAAGAGAGTAACTCGTAGGTGAGGAGATGGAGCTTATCTGTGAGCAAAAAGTTGTTTAAATTTGAATTTTCACAAATCTAATGGTGTTAGCAGATGTTAGCAGAGCATGTGCTAAGCTGGCAGGTAGGGTGACATGAGTTTTTTAGATTTGGTGGCAAGCTCCTATTGGCTGGGACTACAAAGTCAGCATGCTAACCTTGTAGTCCCGGACTACACAATAATTTTCCAGTATTGTATCTAGTAAACATTTTGTGCCTATGTGATCTTGGCACCTCAACATTGATTTTTTAAAATTTTCTTTTTTTCCAGACTGTCTGAAAATGTAGAATATTCAATAACATCTCATTTGAAAGTAGATGTCTTTTTGTTATTAAAATATTATAAAGTCAACCATTACAAAAGAAATAATTTTTAAAATTCAATAATTACAATAAAAAAATATATGGATTTAAACTCATTATGTTCATTTTAGAAAAATCATGAAGTGCTAGGTGAGTTCTTGTTTAGCCTACCATGATTTATAACAATTATGTTGCAATTAAATGGGTTATTTAGAACATTTCCATCAGGTTGTGCTGAATGCCAAATATTTAGCATTTGACATACCAAACACTAAAAACAGACTATCATGAGATGTGTTAAATGTTAAAAAATTTGGCATTTGCTACAGTACAATCTCATCTTTTGAACGGTACGGAAGAAAATGTCATTTGGTTTTTATTATTTTTTATTCATCTTTCTCTCTTATCTCAAATAAAATGTCTCTTCTTATCCTCACTTTGATCCACACATTCACTACTTCACCCTCTCCACTCTTATAGACTCCTTTGTTCTCCCCTCTTCCCTTTTGCTCTCTTCTCTTCCCATTCATGAGCCACTATCAATTTCCTCTTTACTATCTCACAAATTCCATCATCACTAATATATAAAATCTCTTTCACTGTTTTTTTTTCCCCGTTTTTTCGCACTCTCCTCTCTGTTCTATCTCATACACCAAAGCTACTTGGTTCAATTTAGTTACAGCTTTTTATTTTTTTTAATTTTTTTTTTAATTTTAAATGATAGGCAATGGATTTTGTTCTAGTTGTGGTGTTCTGATGTGGTGGGTTTGATTTTGGGTGTTTATGTGGTGTTCTAATGTGGTGGTTTTGGTGTCTTTGATGGCGAGTTTTCGGGTGATGGACGGCGATGGGGTGGGATGTGGGACCTTAATGGGTGCTAGTAGTCGGGGTGGGTTGTAGGTTGTGGTGGATTTTTTTTTTTTTTTTAATTTTGTATTTTTATATATTGTTGGTTTTTTTAATGTATAGAATTGAAGAATAAAAATTGTGATGTATTATGAATTGTAAAATGGTGTGTTAAAATAATAAAGTAGTCTTTTTAATGTGTCGAAATGACATTATTATAGAACACGTGATGAGAATGCTCTTATAGAAAAATTAGTCTCCCAAAACCATTAAATGAAAAAAAAAATTTGGCTAAACCCCCTAAAAATGAAAATATAAAAAGAAAAAAAAAAACCTTCCATTTCGAGACCATTGAAAATTTGTTGCACACATTGTCGAAACAACTAAAAACGTGATTTTAAGCTACAATTTTAAGTTTAAAATCACGTTATTAGTTATTTTCAATGGTATGTATTTAGTGTGTATAGTAAACATTGCCTTTCAATTATAAGTATAAAGCTGCATTTGTGATTTGAGAAAAAGTTAGCTTATTTTATTTTTTAGCTTATTTTTGCTCTTAAAGTGGGACTCATTGCACCATTAAGTGGGTCTCATTGTTCCAAAAGTCAATTTTTAGAGCATTTTTTACATGTTTTTAATTTTAGCAAAATAAACGATTCTCAAACGGACCCTAATAAGAGCATCTCCAGCAGCTTCTCCAAATTTTTGTACTGTTTGGAGAATGAACAGTGACATTTAACTTTTACCTACTCACTTTTTCAAATACACTTTCCAACAGATTCTCTATTCCATTCTCTATTTCATTTAAATATTATTTCTTCATTCTCCCTTTATTTTTTTATCATCATTTATTCTTCCTATATTCATTCCCAACAATTATATTTTTCAATGGAAAGTGTTATATTCACAACATTTTTCGCAATACTTTCATAAGAATCACATCAAAATCTTATTTGAAAAATTGTTACTAGTTCTAATTTAAACCCACTGTTAAAATTATATTTTTACTTACCAATATTAGCTAATAACAATATATTATTTAAAATTTATTGTGAAATTATTATGAAAATATTATGGTAGAATTTCTAAATTATCATTTCTTTTTTTATATTATTTTTCATTTCTTTCTTTCTATTCTATCATCCATACATTTCTCTCTTTCTTTTTTTTTTTCTCTTGATTTTTCTCCACCACACACGTATACCCATATATCCCATCACCTCCCTTTTTGTTTTCTCTACTTTCCACTTTCCAGAACATTCCTCTGGCATTATTTTTCATCTTCTTTCTCCAGTTCTCTTTCTCAACTTTTTTTTATCATTGTAATAGGAATCAGAGAAATAGGTAGAGAGAGAAAGAACAGATGGGTTAGATGGATCCGCTCTGCCGTCGCCGCTCGTCGTCCTCTGCCGCTGCCGCTTTCCTTCCTCCCAACGCAGCCCAGATGGTAGATAGCTTGTTTCTTTTTTTTTTTCTTTTTTTTTTTAGCTTTTATTGTTATGGTTTGATTAATTTTAAGATTATGTTTTTGAGTTGTATTTTGATTATGCTTGAGTTTGTAGAGATGTTTGAGAGAAAGAATTGTTATGAATTTTTTTTTTTTTTTCCATATTTGCTTGTTCTGATTCAATTTTATTTTAAGAATTGGATTTTGTTTTGTGTTTTGTGTTTGGATTCTGTGAGAAATGGAGAGAATGAGAGAAAAAAATAAATCCGGAGGAGAGAGAAAGAATTGATATAATAGTAACTGAGATAATATTTTAAGCAGAAAAATTGGTTTGGAGTTGCTACAATGTTCTCTAAATTAAGAGAATTACTGTAGCAACTTCAAAAATAAATTTGGAGAATTTGGATGTTTGGAGAATCGGCTGGAGCATGAACAGTGCTGTTTGGTGGTCCAAATTTGGCTTTACATTAGCTGTTGGAGATGCTCTAATAACCACACTGCCATTCCTACATCCAAACAAGAAAATATATCGGTCCATTCTATTCCTAATTGCTCCTTTCTCATCTCCCAAACAGGCTAAAGACTCCCAAAAAAAAAAAAAAAAACACCTTTGGTTTAAATTTGAGCTGGGTGCAATTCTATTCGTTCTCTCATTAGACTCTCTCAGTCAGACCCTCCAAATTAAGCTTGGTGCGTTCTCTACTCTCCCAAAATACCAAAACTTTCTTCCTTCTCCTCTATTTTGGTAGCTCAGAAAACGCAGGAAACTCCGAGTATTTATATTCTTTCAAAAATTTTAATTTCTCAGCTTCTTCTTTTCTTTTCTTTCTACCAAAACCCATTAAAAATAAAAATAAAATCTCCTATTTTTTTGCATGTAATCCCAAAATTTTGAACTTTTGAGTCTTTGGGTATTAGGGTTTTGCTGACCCTTTATAGGGTTTTAATCAATTTTATTTTATGATATATGTATTTTTTTATATTTGGGTTTTGCTTTTAGTGTGGTTTTAAGTGCTTTGTGGTTGAAAAATCCTGGTGCCTATTGTAGAGGGTTTCAAACTGTTATAAGTGTGATTTCTGATTCTTTCTTTCTTTTTTTCTCTGTATATTTTGTATAGGTTTGGATTTGGTGTTGTTGCAAGTGAGTGACAATAGTGGAGTTTCTTCTTGAAGACATTTTCAGAATCGAGCGACTAAACCCAGATGGTAAAAAGTTTGATAAAGGTATATAAGCTTTTGGGTTCTCATTTTTTTATTCTTTCTTTTACTTTACATTGTAAAATTCATTTTGGTTTCATTTTGTAAATGTGGCATGTACAAGTATCTTATGTAGCCTAGTTAATTGCAAGTTGAATAAGCTTAAAGCTATGACCTTTGTACTTTGTTATATTTTTGCCACAATACACTGTTGGTCCCTAAAGTTTAAACCACAAGCGATTTTAGTCCTTGAAGTTTAAAGTGATAGCTTTTAGTCCCTAACAAACTTAAAGTGATGTCTTTTAATCCTTACGGAGTGATGATGAGTCAGTTTTTTAGTTTAGCAACATTATTTAATGGACTAAAAGTGATCACTTTATATTTCAGGCGACTAAAATTGCTCATGGGCTAAACTTTAGGGGATCAACAGTGAATTTAAGCCTTAGATTTTTAAATGGTGTTATGTAATACTACTGTGGGGGTGTTGCAAGGATTGAAGTAGGACCTATTGTAGAAATATCTACTATGAAAGTTTCTAGTGGGTATCTGAAATGGGGGAGTAGTTGTTCATGAGCCATATAAGCAACACGAGTCAAAGCAAGTTTTATGTGGGGATGAGATCACACAGAGGAAGGAACAAAGAGTGCCTTTAAGGAATAAAAGGCATGCAATGATAATACAAAAGCAAAAGCAGTGGTGTTATAGGAGGTCATTAGAAAAAATTCTTTCCTCTTCTATTGCTTCGCTTTCTCATAGTGTGTTGAAAAGTATAATGAAGTCTGCAGAGTTGGTCTTTAAAAATTGTCATAAAACTTCTTAATATATTAGCAGAACTGTCTGGGTTTTCAACTAGTTGAATGTTGCCAACAGTAGGTAACCTTTTCTTTTCCTCCTTAAATAAGTACTATACCTATATATTTTAATAAGTCTGTGCATCATGAATGAACATTTATTGCCCCCATTGTTAGCTGTGTGAATTATGTTTTGGCTATATATCAGCTGAAATGATAAGGCAGCCTCCTTTTATTATCAAAAAGCATTGCCTCATGTCATTCTAAGAGTTTGAAATACCATAATACTATGAGCTTTTTATGTGACCATCCAATGCTATTTGATTCCCTTATGAGCCTTGTGTTTAAGTAGAACTTGTGAACTTAAAGAATATGGGGGCTTGGAAGGATTATATTTTTTTTTTTTTTTTTTTTTTTTTTTTTTTTTTAAGTAAAATTGTCAGGAACTGCAGGCTTATGGCTGCATTATGCACTGTGATACGCAATACTATTTCCTAATTGAAATGAAAAATAATCATCGAACTGTAACTACAGTCTGTGTAGAAACCAACATTAGAATGTGATTGAAAATTTTTACAAATGCTATGCTTGTTTATCAATTTTTTTCTTCATATATCAGTTAAGTAGAATACTAGAATGCCTTCAAGTGGACCTGTTGTTGTAGGACAAAAAGGGAACCTAGTCAAATCCACCCTGGCTCTGGCAGCTTTGGTCAGCTTGGATTTTAAGGAGCTAGACTTAGGGGTTGATGCAAAAAAGGCTGGAAAATAGTAAGTTATATAGGGTTTCTAATGATGAAAAGGAATAGTAGGATTTGGGGATGAAACAAGGAAGAAAATCTAAGGTCTGGGTGGTTGTTCCAGTGCTGTGAACAGCAATTGAGCTGTTTTGGGTTCTTTGAGGCTTTTATATGTATGAGTGGTTGAGGATTTTAAAGGTAAAAAATCAATGCGTGTGTGAGCTAGGTTTCAACTGTCAAGTTTTTGGAAATTTAAGGATGGAAAAGAAAGGAATAAACTTGTAGGCATCACACCTCAGAGAAGGTTGTATCATACAAATCTTCATAGGTTCTGAAAATTTAGGAAGAGAAAGTACATCCGTATAAATAGAGGACTAATAACCAACCCTAATAGGACTTGGATTCCCTGGGCTTTGTTGATGAAGGCCAAACTAAATAACTAAACTCACAAACAAAAAACAATAAAATAATCAAACCCCAAAATAAGATCTAATGGATCAATGGTGCAACCCATTTCCAGAAACTAGAAAATTACAAAATTGATCCTAACAGTTACAAATGAATAAAAGAAAAGAAAAATGAAATTGGCTTCTCGCCACCTGCGACACCTGTCCTTAAATTCTCCATTATTAGCTTAACAGTGATCCTAAAAATGCACTGGCTGTATGATGGTAACGTGTTTCTATTAAGGGCTGGAGAACTAAGTTTCCCTTAGTTGTTACTATGGTTGAGTTTGCAATTATATAGAAGTTTCCGTGGAAGTCATTCTTAATATTCTTTATATCCTTTGTGTTTGGGGTGGTGCCCTTTGAATGGTAAAGTGTTGTATAGGTTTTTCAGTAAAGTTATGTTTTATACTTAATGGTTTTTGCAGGCTGATTTATGCTAAACACTACATTAGATAGGAATGTACTATGTTTAGTTGACCAAGAAAGATTCATCATGATTAGATATCTGTTTGTATTTTTTAGATATAAATGTCTTGTAGGCATTTTATGTTCACAATTTCATTTAATGTGTCTCTGTAGTTATTCGGGTTGAAGCAAAAAGTGAGAAGTTTGACATGTTCATGCACCTAGATGTGATGGTTACAAAGGATTTTGAAGTGAAGGAAGGTGATAAGTTTGCTATGGTAATAGCTCCAACACTAAATCTGGATGGAACTCCTAACACTGGCTATTATACTCCGGTAATTGTAATACTTGTGTAGTATGCATTAGTTTATTATCCTCAACCTGTTTATGCTTTAAAAAAAAAAAAAAAAAATTATTTTAACTATTGGTAGCAGAATGTTGTGACAATTTTGAGTTGTAATATAGGGGGTTTACATTTGGTGTTTGATGAATATGAGTTTTACATACGTCTGGAAGTCACTATGTGTGAGTGTGCAGGGTTAAATAGGGTTGAAGCAGTTTTAATTTGAGTCATTAGTGTTAGAATACAGGTGTTTTTATGGTAGAAGTGTAGATTAAAGTAGTCCTGCCCAGAACTTAAGTTGTGGGTTATTTACGGCACCTTCTCAATTAAGCCTCCTTGTGTCACAACTACTCACGCATTTATTCTTGTTTCGAGTTTTTCATTTGGGTGTTTATTAGGTGAGTTATGTAGAATTCTATAATTATGTCTTGTTGCAGCTAAATGAAGTCAAACCTTGTTTAATTGAGAATTAAACTGTTTTTGTTTATTGGAGAAATAGTTGCCTTGCTTGTTTACCCTCTCTCTCTCTAAGTTCTTTCATGATAATTTGACTGTGAACTGGCCCTCAATTTCTCTGCATTTGGTCGCTTCTTGTGGGACATCAAAACAGTGTTGATAAACCTTATTCTACCAATTTTGCATCACCTTGAACAATTAACTGCCCCCCACTTTATTGCAAGACAGTCCATTGACTAGGAATTTCATAGGCTCTCCTGCATTATGTAGCCTTTTGGGCTTTTCAACCCTAGAACCTCATTTTCGGCAGATTTTTTTTTGGTTATATGTCTCTTTCTATAGCTTTTATAGTGACGGAATTGACGGCAGGTTCATCATGATGAATTGTTACATTGACTGATCTTCAACAGCTAGTAAACTTGGCTTCTATGGTGCCTGTGCATTTTTTGAGTTCCTCGTTTCTGCCATTTCTTTATAAAGTTTTCATACAAATATTGATCGAGTTTTTTTTGATTGTGAGTACAGGCACAACGAGATTGCAAGGCTCAATCCTAATACAAAATCACCGTCGGATTCTGCTCCAACATTCAGGTCCTCTCCCACTGGTTTTTATTCTCTCTCTATGTCTGAGCTTATTAGTGCTCTATTTGGTTGCTGAGAAAAATGTGAGGGAAAAAAAAAGAGTTATTTTGTGAGGAATTTCAGGTTTTATAGACTGATTTCAATTCTAGGAGCTGTTTGTTCTCTGACACATTTTGTGAATGATTCATAGCATAGTTTTTGTGTAAATTTAGGTGTTTGAAGCTCTATTGTGTTCCTTTTTGTTTGGTTGCTGTGAAAATGTAATGGCTAAAAAGAGATTCTTAGGAGCTGTTTGATTTTGCATTTTTTATTTATGGCATAGATTTGTGGATTTTATTGGTTAATGTGAGAAATTTAACGATTAGAGGTTAGTGTGGAAATTGAGGTGTTAGTTTTGAATCTTTGTTGAGTTGGCTTTGTTTGGTTGGTGAGAAAATGTGAGGGGTAAACAAGTAGTTCCAGGTTAGTTTGTGTGAAAATTTAGGTTTTAGTTGATTGAAATTTTGTTGTGTTGCTTTATTGTTTGGTTATTGAGAAAATGTAATGGCAAAAAAGAGATTCTAGGTTATTGTGAGGGGTAAACGAGTAGTTCCAGGTTAGTTTGTGTGAAAATTTAGGTTTTAGTTGATTGAAACTTTGTTGTGTTGCTTTATTGTTTGGTTATTGAGAAAATGTAATGGCAAAAAAGAGATTGTAGGTTATTTTGTTTTTTTTTTTTTGATAAATAACGGAATTGTATTAAAAAGAAGCCCAGGTACACCGGCGGTGAACATGGAAAATAGTACATCAAACACATAAATTACAAAGAGCAAGCATTTCTAAAAAATTAGAACAAGGGAAAAGATTAAAGGAAGAACTCCACTCTAGCAAGGTATGAAGAAGAAGAGATTTAAGATCTGAAGCAGACCGCTCCTTGCCTTCGAAACATCTAGAGTTCTGCTCTCGCCAAATACACCATAGGACACAATGAGGGACAGCCCTCCATAAATCAATGCTCTGATGCCCACCAAAGGAACCTTGCCAACTCAAAAATAAATCAGAGACCCCATGCGGCATAACCCATTGAAGACCAAAAAGAGCCCACACCATAGACCATAAATCATAAGCAATAGGACAATGAAGGAGAAGGTGATTCACGGATTCCCCACTCTTTTTACACATAAAGCACCAATCGACAACTGCGACACCCTTATACCATAAATTTTCAGTAGTCAAAATCTTACCTAATGAGGCAGTGCACGAGAAGAAAGCAACCCTAGGAGGGACCTTTGAACGTCACACAGGCTTCCAAGGGAAAGAAATGTCAAGAGTAGAGGAAAGGGAGAGATAGAACTCACTCACTTTAAAATTCTTATTCCCTGTTGGTTTCCAACAAAGTTTGTCCTGACCTTCACCATTAAGGGGCAAAGAATTGATAAGATCTAAAAAAGTGTAGAAATGTTCAGATTCCCAATCTTGGGGAGCTCTAGAAAAAAGAAGATCCTAGTGAAGCCTCTGTTTAGGAAAGTGCATAACTTCTGCAATGGAAGACTCCTTATTACAACTAATATTATAGAGTTCCAGAAAAGCCTCCCGGAGAGTATAGCTTCCACACCACACATGATGCCAAAATTTAATTTTGCCAACGCCAACCTCTAATTGAATGGATTTTGAAAAGACTGGCCAGCCTTGTCTTATGGTTCTCCAAAGACTAACACCATGAGGATTGGAGACTTCTTTTGTACACCAACATCCCCAATCATTCCCATATTTAGTCTCAATAACCTGCCTCCAGAGATGGGTTGACTCTCTTCCATATCTCCATAGCCATTTTCCCAACAAAGCTTGATTGAAGGCTCTCAAGTTTCAAATACCCAAACCGCCAAATTGCAAGGGAGAACAAACCTAGGCCCATTTTACTAGTCGGAATTTAGAAGACTCATCTATCCCTCCCCATAGAAAATTCCTTTGAAGCCTCTCAATATGAATAGCAATATCCATTGGAATAGGGAAGAGAGATAGGAAATAAGTTGGCAAGCTTGAGAGAGTGCTTTTGATTAAGGTGATCTTACCACCTTTTGATAAGTATAATCACTTCCAACTCGTTAATCTTCGTTCCATTCTCTCTAGGATAGAGTTCCAAATCGCCCTATCCTTGAATTTAGCGCCTAAAGGTAGTCCCAAGTAAGTCATTGGCAAATGTGACTGACTAAAACCCGGCAATGCCACAAGCTCCCTCATATTAGTCACCTCTCCAACTAAAACTAATACTGACTTAGCCAGGTTAATGTGCAACCCTAAAACTGCCTCAAAGGAGGCTAAGATCTCCCTCAAATAATCAACCTGACTTGCGGAAGCATCACAGAAAATTAAAGTGTCATCCGCAAAGAGAAGACGGGTCACCATGAGGGGGGTATTAGACCTTGTACCAACAGTGAAACCCAAAATGTGACCAGCTAGAACCGCACCATCCAACAAACGGCTTAAAGCCTTCATAACAATAACAATAGGAGCGGGGAGAGAGGATCTCCTTGGCGTAGCCCCCTAGAGCCCCCAAAGAAATCCTTAGGGGAGCCATTTATCAAAGCCGAAAATCTCATTGTGGAGATACAGAATAGAATCCACTTTCTCCATTTCTCAGAGAATCCACAACGCTGCAACATATACATAAGAAAATCCCAGTTGACATGATCAAAAACTTTCTCCACATCTAACTTACATTAAACCCCAGGAATCCTTGCCTTGAGCCTACTATCCAAACACTCATTAGCAATTAAGATAGAATCTAGGATTTGCCCATCCAGAACAAAAGCATTTTGAGACTCAGAGATAATTCCAGAAATCACCCTTCTCAGCCTATTAGCCAGCAACTTGGAAACGATTTTATAGATACTACCCACTAGACTAGTAGGCCTAAAGTCTCTCACATTGACAGCATCTACTTTCTTTGGAATGAGAGTGATGAAAGTTGCATCAAGGCTTTTCTCAAAGGTAGCTTGCAAATGGAAGTTAGCAAGAACCTCCATAATTTCAAGTTTTAAAAAGTCCCAACAAGCCTTAAAGAAAGTCATTGAGAAACCATCTGGACCTGGAGATTTGTTGCCGTTACAACCTTGGATGACACCATATACCCCCTCTTCCTCAAAAGGCCTATCTAACAAGTAGCTTCCTCCTCAGAGATCATAGAGAAATCCACTTCATCTAGCACAAGTCTTTGGCCCTCATTTTCCGAGTACAATTGTTTGTAGAAATGAGAGATGTAAGCTGAAATTGAATTTGGATCCGAAGTCAAATCACCTTCCACCAAGAGATTGTCTATAGAATTAAATCTTCTGTGGGAGTTAGCAGTTCTATGAAAGAACTTAGTGTTTCTATCTCCCTCAAGGATCCAAAGGGCCCTAGATTTCTGCCTCCAACATATTTCAACCATAAGGGTTACCTTTTCAAGATCAATGCGAAGCCGCTCTTTTTCTAGTCTCATCAAATGATAGAGGATGACTATCTCCAGCAAGTCAAGAACTTCAAGGTTCTTCCATAACTTGTTCAACTTATCCTCCACATTGCCAAATTCTTCAGCATTCCATTTCTTTAAATCTAGCTTCAAAGCTTTCAATTTGCTTGCAAACCGAAAGCTAGGGGAATCCTAAAAATGATAATACTCCCACCAAAATCTCGCTTTCTCCACAAAACCCTTTGCCTTTAACCACATATTCTCAAAGCGAAAAGGGCGGCTACCTCTGTGAAAATTTCCTCCTCCTAAAAGAACTGGAAAGTGATCTGAAAGTAATCTATGCAATCTTTTTTGACGAATATTAGGAAAGTGCTCTTCAATTAGAAGATAGAAGAAACCTGTCAAGCCTAGACCATGAAGCCACTGCTCTAGAATGGACCAAGTGAAAGTACCACCCTCCAATGGAAAATCAATAAGATTGTGATCAGAAATGAAATCTGAAAAATCAAGCATGGCTGAAGAGAAAGAGTTTGCACCAAGTCGCTCTGAAGGAAAACGAACTACATTAAAATCACCTCCAATGCACCAAGGCACATTCCACCAACTATGAATTCCAGCTAGCTCTTTCCAAAGCAAATGCCTATCATGATTAGAGTTTGGTCCATAAACACCAGTGAAAGCCCAAACAAAATGATCTACCACATTCTTAAATTTGCATGAGACAAAAAACCTTCCCACTGCTTTGTCAATTTTTTCCACCAACCTTCTTTCCCACATCACCAAAACACCCCCCGATGCACCTATAGAGCCCAAATAAAGCCAATCCAAATGTTGACAACCCCACAAGCTCTGAATCTCTCTCCTTGTTATCAATTCCATTTTTGTTTCCTGAAGACAAATAATGTCTGCACCCCAACCTCTGATCATATTCCGAATACGAAGCCTTTTTTCACAATCATTCAGCCCCCTAACATTCCAGGAGATAATTTTCAGGTTCATTGAGGCACCATAGAATCCCGTTCCCCACTGGCATTACTTACCAAATCAGAATTATTCTCAAAGTTCCAAGAGTTAAGCAAACTATTCAACTCTCGACGCCCTTTAGAACTTGACTTAAGCTCTCTCTTCTGAGAGCATTCTACCTGCATTTTAGCTTTCTTCCTAGCCTCCAAAGCTAAAAAAATCCTAGTAATTTCCGCCTCGAAACCTTACAAGGAAGTACCCACAGATTTCCTAAAGGCTTTAATACGTTTCTCAACCCAAGGAGATAATTGAGAGGAGGCAACTGCCACTTCTACAAGTGGAGCAATAGGGTTAGCCATGGCCAAAGGTTGCACAACCAATGGTTGTTAAATATTTTCCCAATTTACAAGACCCTCATCAGAGTCCCCCAACTCACAATTTGACCTAGAAACAGCAGAAACATTATCCAAAGCACCAACACAATCATCCGCCCAACTAACAAGATGCCTTTCTTCCTTGAAAGTGTTGATACCTTGACCCACAGCTCCCTCGAGATCGGAAGAATCCGACATGCTCCCAGGTGAGTGGTATAGAGAGAGAGGAATAGAAATCTGCCTCCCTCCACGAAGCTTTAAGACCCATTTCTCTGAATTACCCAAGGTGTGCTCCAAATCTTCAACGAAATTCTTAATGGAGGGGTGAGGCTTAACAAGACAATCCTCAGCAGTAACTAGCACCGGAGCAACAAGAGTGCTCGACTGAGAAATGCCGTTGGACAATGGTGGAGGATTAATGCCCGACACAGACCCAAATTCTAAAGAATCAGCCCGTGGCAAAGAAGAGCTGCTGTAAATGGAGGTGGGGCTTTAGGCTTTGGTTTGGGAGCCCAGTTTTGGGTGCGTTTGTTACGGCCCTTGAAAGTGTTGGGCCTCATTCCATGGCTATTTTGATTTGAGCTCACATCTTTAATAAAAGAAGAAACAACAGCCCACTGCCCCTCTTTCCCACGCTCCACATGTAAAGAGATCTCAAGAGTCAACAAATCTCTTTTGGCAATCACATCAATATTAGACAAAAAATCTGCCCCAAGTTGTGCTGTATCTATCCCAGAAAAACTGCTGCCATGATCAAGGTATGGGTTTCTGGGAGTTGAAAAATTCAAATTTTGAAAGCCTGGAATTTTCTCCTTGCCTTTATTTGCTGCCCTGCCGTGATTATGAGGTCTACCAACCACCGCCGCTGCATCAGCCTTCGGTGCACTTTGTATTCTAGGAAACGATCCCTGACTAGTCAGGGAAGGTGGTTTCAAAATATTCCTCAGGTTTAGGTCAAAGCTGTGCCAGCCACTACCCAACCTTCCCTCAGGAATCACAATGCTACCCTTCTGTCGACCATGAAGAAGTTCAAAAACCATTAAAAATGTGCCATGGGCATTGGACCCCAATTGAAGCATGAAAACCAAGTCACCCTCTTTGATCGTTCTTGCATAAAGACCAGGTGACCGCTTAGAAATTAATTCCTCCAAGTGGAACAAAAAACGGTTTGCACTTTCCTTCCCCATAAAAACAGAGTGCATTGAGGTGTGGCCTCTCTCAAAGATCTGTAATAAGAAATAAGAACCCCCTTCCTCAACGGAAAACTCAAACGTTTTGGATTCAATGAAGAAAAAAGAAGAACCACCCATTGCGAATAGGAAGGAAGCAGCAACTACCAAACAAGGAAGAAAGCACGAAAAACGCACAGAAAAAAGCAAGAGGACAGAAAAATCTATGGCTAATTCGAGGTAGCCAGGCCTCAAACTCACTGTTTTACCGTGCAAGAATCACTCTGTTTTTTGTCACAAAAACAGAGGAAGAAAGGAAAAACCATAAAACCAGAGAGAGAGAGAGAGAGAGAGAGAGAGGTCCTTTGTAATATTCAAGCATACTTATTTTGTTTTGAAATTGAGGTTTACAAGGTAATCCAATTCTTAGTGCTAGTTGTCCTTCAAATTTCATATTTGTTGAGTTTTTGGTAATTCATGAATGTTTCAATAGTATAGACTTGTGAACTGGCTGAGGCCGTAGCTGAATGTTTCAATTCTTAGAGCTGTTCGTGCTTTGATCTTACATTTTGTGAATAAATTATAGCATAGATTTTTTGATAAGTGATTTGTAGCATAGATTTGTGGGTTTTATTGGGCAACGTAGGAAAAAGAACAATTAGAGTTTGTTTAGTGTGGAAATTGAGGTGTTAGGTTTGAATCTCTGTTTGTGTTGCTTTTTATTTGGTTAGTGAGAAAATGTGAGGTGAATCAAAATACCAATTTTGATAATTTTGAGTAAACAATTTTTTTTAATTATGTGTGTGATGATTTGTAATGTAATAAACTATTAATATTAATAGCTATTCCATTGAGCTACTTAGTTGATTGTTTCTTTCATGGTAGATAACTTTTATGTTTGCCTCATATGGAGATTTGTACAGATAATTTGTTTTCTCTTAAGTCAAAACAGAAATAAGAGTACAAGGGTTAGACCTTCCGGGAAGATTGGTTCGAGTACAACAGAGGTATTACATCTCCGGAGAACTATTCTTTTTTTACAATTCTTTACTTTGAAATTGATAAATTACAAATTGTTCCAAAAGTTTAAACGGTTAGGAAATGGAAAATTTAATTACTTGACCATTATTTTCACACACTCCCTTACATGTGAACCATATTCTCTCTTGACCAAAATGCTAAATGCATTTTGGTTTTGATCTTTTGTTTAGTTTGTTATTTGTTACAGATTTGTGAAATGCAAATTCCTGTTGTATCCTCTGTAATTTATAATTGTTCATGTATTGTGGCAAATACCGATTTTGATAATCTTGAGTAAACTATTTTGTTAATTATGTTTGTGATGATTTGTAATGTAATAAACTATTAATATTAATAGCTATTCCATTGAGCTACTTAGTTGATTGTTCTTTCATGGCAGATAACTTTTATGTTTGCCTCATATGGAGATTTGTATAGATAATTTGTTTTCCCTTACTTCAAAACAGAAATAAGAGTACAGAGGTTAGACCTTTCGGGAAAATTGGTTCGGGTACAACTAAGGTATTACATCTCTGGAGAACTATTCTTTTTTTTACAATTCTTTACTTTGAAATTGATAAATTACAAATTGTCCCAAAAGTTTAAATGGTTAGGAAATGGAAAATTTAATTACTTGACCATTATTTTCACACTCTCCCTTACATGTGAACCATATTCTCTCTTGACCAAAATGCTAAATGCATTTTGGTTTTGATCTTTTGTTTAGTTTGTTATTTGTTACAGATTTGTGAAATGCAAATTCTTGTTGTATCCTCTGTAATTTATAATTGTTCATGTATTGTGCCAGATACCATTTTCCATGTTTTTGAGACAGCTAGGAAAAGACAACCTAGAAAGATTTTATGAGAACTTCCATGGATTCAATATTAGTGCTCAGGTAGGCGAGATTTTGAGCCTAATGCCTTTGTCCAATTTCACTTCAGATATTATATCACACTGACCTTTTCAAACAAAAGTTCAAGCAAACTGGCAACAAGAAATTAAAACTGGACTTGAAGAAAAGACCATCAAACACTGAATAATTAATTAATCACATAACCTATAACACTCACATTTATTTCGAACTCACCTACCACGGGTAATTATTGGATACTCCCGAAATACCATAAATGCATACTCCTCTCACTCACATAATTTTGGGTCTCACTAATTAAATTCATGATGAAACTCAATTCATGTGAGAGGAAGGAGTACGTATTTATTGTACTCCAGGAGTATTCAATAATTTTCCACCTATAGCAAACCAAATTTTACTTCAAGGAACGTGTGAGGTTCGGCCTTTCCACTTGTCAGGGTCTCCCCCTCTCTCCTTCCTTCGTGTAATAACAATTTACAAACGAGAAGATGATGATATGATAGAACTTCACAAGACACCGGGAAGTCGGTGTAGAGATGATACAATAATGGAAATAACGATTCAATGAGGAGATGATATTGTTGATCTCTACAACGTATCAGCAATTGGTTGTACAACCACATTGAAAAGTTTGATCAATAAAGACCCATGCATCCTTCATAAGATTTCTTTGACCACTTTTAGTGAAATCCCATTACACATATAAGCTTTGCTTGGCCACCTTGATTTCACTAGAACTCTTTTAACTCAAAATCCTCGTCTAGTTGTCGAATTGGACTCCCACAAACGATGTCCCCTTCATTTGGCTTCCTTTGAGGGCCATGTCAAGATTGTTCAAGAACCATTGACTATATATGAAGATGCATGCTTGTCTCATGATCAAAAATAGGAGAATTCCTCTCCACTATGCAGCAATGAGAGGATGAGTTGAAGTTGTGGAGAAGCTGATCGTTGTACGACCCGATTCAGTTCGGGTTGTACTTGACGAGAATGAGACTGTTTTACACTGTGTTAAGTACAACCAATTAAAGGCTTTGGACCTATAGGTGAAATCCTTGAGTGACGATGGGGATTTTCTCAATTTCAAAACGTCTGATGATGGCAACACTATCTTGCATTTAGGTGATGCAAAAACAAATTGAGGTAGCTTTTTATTTATTTCTTGAATATACATGCAAAAATCATTTTACCCCCACTCATGAGCACCCATAGGCCCATAATTGAATCGCGTAAATTTGCATATTATGTATTTATTTGATTTTTTTTTTTGTATTTTAAATATTTTTAGTATCTACAAAATTAATTATTTACTATTGGATAAGCCAATGTGTGCTAATTGTGATTAATTATCTTTGTTTGAATTTGACAAATGTTTTGAGTATGTAAAATATTAATTAAAATTATGAAAATATTTATAATCTACTTTGATGATTTTTCAATGAAAAATATATCCAAGAGTTGCAAGGATTTCGACTCTAAATTAGCTATAGTTAATTAATTTATGGTCTAATTATAGTGATATTAGCTTCCAATAACTTTATATAGTTAATTAGAGAAAAAAATTTTTTATGAATTTTTAATTCTATTAATATTAGTCTTATAATTGAGATTTGGTTTCTAATTTTTTATTTTTTATTTTTAAGGAATTGACCTCCTAGTTTTTTCTTTGGTTTTTCAGACAATATTCCTCTTATATTTGATTCCAAAGGATATATAACAACCAGAAAATAACAGTGATATTAGTATTCATAAATTTTTGAAATTTATTGAAGTGGTATTTTTTGATTAAAATAATATCATTATCACATGTATTCCCATTGTAATTATTTTGATTTTGCCGCAATTCACAACAGGACCATCTCATCAATGAAAATCCTTTTGAATCACTACACCTATTGAAAAAATAAAACAAATTAGTACATAACAAACACGCTTTTTTTTTTTTTTTTCTTTTTCTGAAGAAAGTAACAACTTGATCACGTGGCTTTGGAAGCTGAGTTCACAAAAGTATCATTCTTTTTAATAAAATTATTGCTTCACAAATACACTCCGTAAATACAATATTCACACTTTCATATTGGATGTCTAGATTGTTTTAAAATATCCATACTTAATAAATTGTGACACATGATGTGTACCTAATGTATACAAAAGGAGTCTAAGACAATCAAAATCCTTTTTTATGTGTTTGGTTAGAATTTTTTTGGGACCACAACTTTTCTTTTCTTTTTTGTCACAATTTTTGCAACAACTTTTATATGAGTGGCTATCAATTATTTTCGCATGAACTAACTACTTTTTTCTATTACTCATAGTCATATTAGAGTTGTCACAAAAGTTGTGTCCACAAATTTTCTACACAATTCACAATCTGTCACTTTAAAATTATCAGAAAAATTGTGTTTATAAATTCTCTCCTAAGGAGATGAAGAGATGAGAAGGGACTTGCAATCCAAAAAGATAATATACAAAAAATTGTATCAAGTTTAGATTCCTGCTGTTTTTGGTGCAGGCAGGATTTTAAAACCCCATAGACTTGCTTCCGGTTAATAACCGATTTCTGCATTTGCTGTATATAGCACAATTTCTTTTTTGCTGATAGAGAAATTCTCTATCTAAGTAGCATTGATCTTTACGTTATGGTTCTCAAAAACAAATATTTTGAAAATTATAACACTTTAAGCTTTAATTTGCAGACAATAAAACACTTACTTTTGGTGACTAAAGTGAAAAAAAGTAGATTCTTGGAACACTAAGGATTTTATAGCCTTAAAAATGTTGGAGAATTGTCCAAAGGATTTCAATAGCTTTAACATTCGCAACATGTTATTGGATGCCGGTGCTAGGGTTGAAAGAGTGAATAATCCAAGTGAATCAGCAAAAACAACACAATCAAGGAAGAAATGGTGGAAGAATTTGTTAAAACACTTGAAATACCGAGGTAATTGGGTAGAAGGGAATCGTGGCTATATAATGGTAGTGGCTATTGTGATTACAACTATCACTTTCCAACAGGCAACTAGCCCCCCAGGTGGTGTTTGGCCACAAAGTGAAAATGTTACTCATTATATTGATCGTTTTGCATCTTCTGGTTATAACATCAAAGTTAATGTTGGAATGTCAGCTGTGGGTTCTATCGACCCGTTGTATTACTTTTATTTCATAATATTCAATGTTATCTCTTTTATTGCATTAGTCATTGTCACCTTCTTACTAATTAGTGGATTCCCGGTCAAGAATAAGATTTGTATGGGCCTCTTGACAATAGCTCTATGTACCACTTTTGCATTCCTGGTAATTACCTATATGACTGCAGTCTCCATTGTGAGCTCGATCTCACTATACGATTTGAAATGTAAGGAGCTCTCTAGTACACAAATATGGGTTCTAGGTAGTTTGGTTGTGGTGATTTCTTTGGTTTTTTTGGTTGGCCTAATCCGTTTTATTGTTTGGTTGGGATGGATTTTTTTTATCCTTCTTCCCAACCAAACAAGAAAACGGATTAAGTGAAGCAAAAAAAACCAAAGAAATCACCACAACCAAACTATCCAGAACCCATATTTGTGTACTAGAGAGCTCCTTACATTTCAAATCGTATAGTGAGATCGGGGTCACCATGGAGACTGCAGTTATATAGGTAATTACCAGGAATGCGAGAGTGGTACATAGAGCTATTGTCAAGAGGCCCATACAAATCTTATTCTTGACCGGGAATCCACTAATTAGTAAGAAGGTGACAATGACTAATGCAATAAAAGAGAGAGCATTGAATATTATGAAATAGAATTAGTACAATGGGTCGATAGAACCCACAACTGATGTTCCAACATCAACTTTGATGTTATAACTAGAAGATGCAAAACGATCAATATAATGAGTAACATTTCCACTTTGTGGCCAAACACCGCCTGGGGGGCTAGTTGCCTGTTGGAAAGTGATAGTTGTAATCACAGTAGCCACTACCATTATATAGCCACGATTCCCTTCTACCCAATTACCTCGGTATTTCAAGTGTTTCAACAAATTCTTCCACCATTTCTTCCTTGATTGTGTTGTTTTTGTTGATTCACTTGGATTATTCACTCTTTCAACCCTAGCACCGACATCCAATAACATGTTACGAATGGTAAAGCTATTGAAATCTTTTGGACAATTCTCCAACATTTTTAAGGCTATAAAATCCTTATTGTTCTAGGAATCTACTTTTTTTCACTTTAGTCACCAAAAGTAAGTATTTTATTGTCTGCAAATTAAAGCTTAAAGTGTTATAATTTTGAAAATATTTGTTTTTGAGAACCATAACGTAAAGATCAATGCTACTTAGAGAATTTCTCTATCAGCAAAAAAGAAATTGTGATATCTACAACAAATGCAGAAAATGGTTATTAATCGGAAGCAAGTCAATGTGGGGTTTTAAAATCCTGCCTGCACCAAAAATAGCAGGATTCTAAACTTGATACAATTTTTTGTATCTTATCTTTTTGGATTGCGGGTCCCTTCTCATCTCTTCATCTCCTTAGGAGAGAATTTATAAACACAATTTTTCTGATAATTTTAAAGTGATAGATTGTGAATTGTGTAGAAAAATTTGTGGACAACTTTTGTGACAACTCTAATATGACTATGAGTAATGGAAAAAAGTAGTGAGTTCATGTGAAAATAATTGATAGCTGCTCATCTAAAAGTTGTTGCAAAAATTGTGACAAAAAAGAATAGAAAAGTTGTGGTCCTACAAAAATTCTAACCAAATACATAAAAAAGGATTTTGATTGTCTTAGACTCCTTTTGTATACATTAGGTACACATCATGTGTCACAATTTATTAAGTATGGATATTTTAAAACAATCTAGACATCCAATATGAAAGTGTGAATATTGTATTTACGGAGTGTATTTGTGAAGCAATAATTTTATTAAAAAGAATGATACTTTTGTGCATATATTCTGGAAAAACTAAGATTGTCTTGTTAAAGATGATTTTATAATGTACTATCGTTTGTTAATAAACCTCTTAATGCCCATTCATTTTGAAAATTTATTATTATTATTATTTATATTTAAGGTTGTATCTAAAAAATAGAAAATTTAAAAGAATTATATTTTAAAAAGTGTGTTTTGATAAATGCCAAATATGAAAGTGTACTTTTACCCAAGGATGTTTTGTATTTTATTATTATTATTTTAAAGAAGGATGTTTTGTACTTAAAACTTTGTATGTTTTTTTCTCTGTTTAATGAACTCAGCTTCTAAAGCCACGTGATCAAGTTGTTACTTTCTTCAGGAAAAAAAAGCGTGTTTGTAATGTACGAATTTGTTTTATTTTTTCAATAGGTGTAGTGATTCAAAAGGATTTTCATTGATGAGATGGTCCTGTTGTGAATTGGGGCAAAATCAAAATAATTACAATGGTGAATACGTATGATAATGATATTATTTTAATAAGAAATTACCACTTCAATAAATTTTAAAAATTTATGAATACTAATATCAATGTTATCTTCCAGTTGTTATATATCCTTTGGAATCAAATATAAGAGGAGTATCGCCTGCAAAACCAAAGAAAAAACTAGGAGGTCAATTCCTTAAAAAAAAAAAAAAAAAAAAAATTAGAAACCAAATCTCAATTATAAGACTAATATTAATAGAATTATAAATTCATAAAAAATTTTCTTCTCTAATTAACTATATAAAGTTATTGGAAGCTAATATCACTATAATTAGACCATAAATTAATTAACTATAGCTAATTTAAAGTCGAAATCCTTGCAACTCTTGGATATATTTTTCACTGAAAAATCATCAAAGTAGATTATAAATATTTTACATACTCAAAACATTTGACAAATTCAAACAAAGATAGTTAATCACAATTGGCACACACTGGCTTATCCAATAGTAAATAATTAATTTTGTAGATACTAAAAATATGTAAAATACAAAAAAAAAAAAAAATCAAATAAATACATAATATGCAAATTTACGCAATTCAGTTATGGACCTATGGGTGCTCATGAGTGGCGGTAAAATGATTTTTGCATGTATATTCAAGAAATAAATAAAAAGCTACCTCAATTTGTTTTTGCGTCACAGCTAAATGCAAGATAGTGTTGCCATCAACAAAGGTTTTGAAATTGAGAAAATCCCCATCGTCACTCAAGGATTTCACCAATAGGTCCAAAGCCTTTAATTGGTTGTATTTATCACACAAGTGCAAAACAGTCTCATTCCCGTCAAGTACAACCCAAACTGAATCAGGTCATGCAACGATTAGCTTCTCCACAACATCAACTTGTCCTCTCATTGTTGCATGGTGGAGAGGAATTCTCCCATTTTGATCATGAAACAAGCATGCATCTTCATATGTAGTTAATAGTTCTTGAACAATCTCGACGTGGCCCTCAAAGGAAGCCAAATGATGGGGACAACGTTTGTGGGAGTCCAATTCGATAGCTAGGCGAGGATTTTGAGTTAAAAGAGTTTTAGTGAAATCAAGGTGGCCAAGCAAAGCTGATATGTGTAATGGGGTTTCACTAAAAGTGGTCAAAGAAATTTTATGAAGGATACGTGGGTCTTTATCGGGCAAAAATGGCCCATTACCATCAATTTTGGAAATAATTTGCCCAAAAACACTGTTTCTGAACTATATAGCAAAGTACCACTTTTTCGTGTACTCGAGCTTGGTAAGCTCGAGTACCATGTTTTTTAAGTCCACCCTGGCCTGCTGACATGTGAGGTACACAGCCCTAAAAACACACTATTATCTCTCACTTCTCACTCTCACTTCTCACTTCTCACTCTCACCTACCCAGAACACACTCTCACTCTCACTTACACCTAAACATACAAACCCCAAACCCTAACACCATCGACGTTAGAAGACTTTCGTCAACGGCGACCTCTCAGCTTTCTCACTGTCTTAAGAGACTGAAACGACGTCGTTGTGATCTGTTTCGCGTATCGATGATGCTCGGGGGAGTGGAATCGTGGTCTCCGTCGCCGTCGCCTTTAAGGGAGAGGGGAAGGGAAAGCGGTGGTTGTTGGAGGAGCGATGGTAATGGACTTTCCGTTGGATGACAATGGTGCGACGGCGTTTTCGTCCTCCTCTTCTTCTTCGCCCTTTCTCCACCCAAATTGCCTCGCAGGCTTCGCCGGAGACTCTCGGAGTCTAAGTCCCCGCAGAACTGTACTGTCGAAGATATCGAAGCGAAGCTCCGCCACGCCGATCTTCGCCGCCAGGTCTCTCTCTCTCTCTCTCTCTCTCTTTTTGGTGTGGTTCTTGGTTTGTGAAATTACTTGGAACTTAACTGAGCCAATTAATTCTTCAGGTGGTTAAAGATTCTTGTTTTAAACGTGCTGATTAGTTAATTAAACATTTTGAAGACTTATCAATCTGAATTTCATTTACAGAAAATCTTCAGAGATCACCAAACGGTGTGATCGTTTCATAAAAGTTGGTATAGTCTGTAATTTTCTCAGGAGCCAGATCAAAATTTTGATTTTTTTTTTTATCTTGGTAACCAAACATGGTAATAGGATTTGGATATAAGCTTCCTGAATCTCAAAGAATCATGGGTTATGTTATTTATTTATAAATAAAATTTTTTTGGGAGGTTAAAAGTTAAAAGCTTTGTATTGAAGGTTTTTTTTTTTGGGGGGTTGTTAGGTAAAGTTGGGTGCTTCTTCTGTTTGAGTTTTTTTCTGTTTTGCACTTTCTGGTCTTTCCTTTTCACGTCTGGTGGGCGTCTCTTTGTTCCATTTTCAAAATATTTTGCTTTTTAACATTCTTTCCTTAAAAAAAAAAATGATTACTTGTTGAATTGAATTTAAATTATCCCTTACTTTTTCAATAAGAAATTTAGTTTTGTACCCATTTTTTAAAATAGTTTTTTGTAGTCATGAATCCTACATTGGTTTTTTTTAATTGTTCTTAGTCCCTCTGAATAGTGAATCTTACATGAGCTTTATTCTGTCATGTTGTTTTGGGTGCAGCAATGCGATGGGAAATTGTCAAACAAGGCTCGAGCAAAGCCCAGAAGCCCATCACGGTCCTCATCTAATGAGGAAGATCTTGGTTAGCGCCTTGAAGCGAAGCTCCAAGCTGCTGAGCAGAAGAGGTAATATTTTTGTATTGCATAACTTATTTTTCAGCCTTTTGAAAATAGGGTTGTTTGAGAAAGCTTCACCTAGGAAAAAATTGAAGTTAAAAAAAGCTGTGCTCTGAAAAAGTGCAGTTAGAAAATGCATGTTTGCATTACCAAACATGCATTTTGAGATCTTTGACTTTGACCAAAATGTCAAAATTTTCAAAATGGACCTATCCTACTCAGTTTTTCGAGTAGAAAAATTAATTGTGGTAGCGTACCTGTGCATTAGGCTTAATGTTAATATCTCGTTGACATGGATTCTGGGGACTTATTTCGTTAAGAAAATAATATAGTCTAGATTTTCCTTGTGACCTATAGTATTCGGTGCTGGATGGCTATAAAAAGCTCAAGTTTTTTTCACAACAAGAACTCAAGCAAACCCTCACTCTTCTACCCCAAACCTTGTGATTTTCTAACCTTTCTTTTATTTTTTTTTTCTTGTGTTACCCAATTAGTAATCCATTATGGGCAGCAAGTTGGTGCCGAGTTCAGTACAACAAAGTGAGCTGAGCGTGTTAACCATGTCCAACCTCGACATCATGAACCACATTTACGCAACCCATGTTCATGGTGACGAAAAGTTTGATGTTGAGTCTCTTTTCGTTCTCGTCGAAAACATCCTTAAGCGTGCCACCCTAATTGTTGACCATGTTGCACTGGTACACTACCATAATTCTTTATTAGAATAAGATGCTCTCTCTCTCTCTCTCTCTGTCTTGTTTATTTTCTTTTTCCTAAAACGGAATTTTAACTTGGACTGAAGCATTCCATAGTTTGGAATACACTATAGTGAGGTAGGGTAGCCATTACTTTTACCAAAGAAATTGAAAAACCACTTCAGCCTTAACGAAGTGGAATAAGCACACAAGGTTGCTTTACATTTTTGTTTCTTTAAAATGAGGGATATGTAATGCAAGTCCATGTTTGGGGACTTGTCTGTGGAGGAGGATGCCAGCAGGTAGGATTCATCCTTATGTTTCTGCGTCTTGATTCATTTACAAATACATTATATTCTCATTCCTGTTATATGATGACATTACCCGGTTCATCAGCCTCCAGTTTGAATATGGCATCTTGAAAATACATTTGGTTTTCATGTTTGACAGTGATGATATATCTTTGGATGGCTAGAGCAAGAACTGGAAGAATGCAAAAATGATGATGTAAGTAATTCCATATCATTTCCTTTGAAAATTCATTCCTTTAGATATATATTTTTTATCAACGGTCCTTTAAGCTGCAATTCTTTATTTATTTTATTTCTTTTGCTTTTTCCTTGTACATTTTAATCGTGTTTTATTATGTAAATTGTTTTCAGTTGCTTACCGGAAGAATGCTTTCATGTTTATTTTTAGAGGTTTATATATTTATGACCCCCGTCTCTTTAATAATGTAGGTAGTTGCAAACATACTATTTGAAGGTACAAAATTAAGGGCGTATACAAAGGGGGTTGAGAACAATTTACGGAAAGTTGAATTGGACTCGATTCAGGTTTGTGCTTACTTAACGAAATCCTTTTTTGCCAATCAATAGTTTTATAATTCATAGAGACATGATTTATTTTTGTAAACTTTCTTACTAGGCTTTGCTTTATTTTAACCGGAAAATTGTCTCACGTAGCTCATAGTTCTATGAAGTTCACAACATAAAAGTGTTTGCTGCTTTGTTGCCTGAAATCCTATAATTATCCATATAAAAAAAAAAATAGTGTAAAGAGGCTTCTCTTCTATGTCAGGAAGTCTTCTTTGTAATGCTTGGTTCTCCACTTCTACATCATATTATATTGTGCAAAACTTTTTCTTCTTCTTTGATTCGTAAGTTTACATGCAATTAGTGAGTTTTGGAACCCAAAACCTTACCCTCCGCCCTTTCTTATTGAGGAGGAGGTGACGTGTTAGCTAGAGCCCATTAGCCATATTGTGCAAAAACTTTGTGGAGCATTGCTTCCTTTTGGAAAGCTTATTGTCATGAGATCATTTAGTTGGTGATTTGGGTGTCGACTCACCATCACTGTTTTTTCATAATGAATTATGGAAAGTTGGTTTTAGTGTCTCATGAGACACTTTTTGCTGAATGTTTTGTTAGTGTAGTTATCCAAGTTAAAACTAGTGGTGATTAACAAATAGACCATGCAGTTATTGGATTGTGATTTATTTGTGTGAAGTTTTGAGAAGCTTTGGTATCAGATCTGGAAGTTTATATTACCGTATCTGCCCTATATTCTAGTACTTTCATATTGCCCAAGTTTCATGCTACTATCATTGTTTCCTTGTGCCAACTTTCTTTGACTGGTTAGATTTTGGACCAAATATATCTTTTTCTGTCCCACCCTTTGTCAATTAACTGCATGGCTCTGTTATCATTTTTATCCTTGTACTCCAGACACATTCTCATTCTCTTAGAGTTGGCAAAGTAAGCCCTACCTCATCTAGTTAGGCTTGCTTGTCTAGGTAGCCTGCATTTAAGGTTATAATAATTAGGTGTAGCACTTGGAGCTAATGGGCCATGAAGGAGGACAGCTTTAGTGACATACACTTTGGGGGCCTTTGGTTCGCCGTGATGTTCAATTACGGCATAATATTACGTTATTGTAATATTACATTAATGTAATCTCAATACAAGAATACAACATTACATTGTTTAGGAAGGGATGAGATTAAGATGATATGATATATTTTGTAATTTTAAATTATAGTAATGTTAGAAAAAATAAAATAAACCAAAAATTTTAATGTCACATCATCGTAATATGCATCATATCAATGGTACATCATAGCGAACTAAACGCCCTTTCGTGATGAGCTCTGGTTTATGGTTATTTTTTGGTCATTATTATTAATTAGGTATTTACAATTCTTTAAAATGGTTGTTCTAATTGTGTTGGACATTTTAATTTGTTCTCCTTAGGTTTTGAGTTTGACCAATTTAAAATAGTTCAATTTGTTACTGTTAGCTTGTGTGCCATTATGGGTTTTACAACTGGCCCAAACTTGCCCTAAAATTGTTAGTTTCCAACTTTAGTTACCTTAAGTGTCGCTTTGGCCATGGCATGTGCATGATCATATCTCCTAAGTGAATAGTTGGAGAAGCATCAGATGTTGCAGGTTGTCTCAATTTATGTGTATGGGGAAGATGTGCTTGAGAGCATGTGTATGCACATCAACTAAGAATAAGACTTTTTTGACTTGTTAGATTGCTCATCCTTTTTGTTGTATTGCTCTTCTGTGGCACTATATTAGATTATAGAAACAAGATTTATTTGGTAAGAATTTAAATAGAAAATGTGTGTTTGGTTTATTTTGATTTTTGATTTTTTTTTTCATTCATTGGTAAAGATTTGTGTCGCAGAGATACCTTCAGAATCCTTTTTGAGTACTCTTTTATTATATATTTTATAAAGATTAAATGTTTTTTATTGCATTAAAACTTCTTCAACGTTGCAGGATTACATAAAAGAAAGTGATAATTTAGTGTCGCTTCATGATCAAATTCGTGAATGTGATAGAATCTTGTCACAGATGGAAACTCTCCTCAGTGGATTTCAAGTATGTTGTCCCTTACTTTGCAATAAGCAATTATTTACTTGCTTGCAGCTTCATTGAGACTGTTTCTCATTTGTTTTATACTGATAAAATTTATTTTGATGGATATACACAATTGATCACCCTCTAATAAAACATATTGGCTGAAAATGTAGTTGCATATATCTTTGTCACTTTGCAATGATCATTTCCCCTTCAATGGCGCTTTGTAAGCTCTCTCTCTCCGAAAAATTTGAGTTCTTTTTCTCTTAATTTTCACTAATCCAACTGGTTTTGGCGCTGCAATTCCATGTCTTGGTTTTTGTTTTAAATTTTCAAGAAATTTCATACTTTTTTGAATTTTGGTGCATAATGTGTTGTGAAGAACTTAGCATGTTGATTTTTTTGAAAGAAGTTCTAATTTTTTTATCTGGGTTTTAGTTTTTGGTGAATAATGTGTTGTGAAGAACTTAGCTAGTTTGATTGTGTGGGTGCTGTGAGGTTGTGTTGGTGAATTTGGAACTTAGTGTGTTTGAATGAAAAATTGGAAGCACTGAAGGCTGAAGGTATAAATCTTGGACTTTTATAGTTTTTTTTTTTTTTTTTTTACAGAAGTGATAGAAGACTTTTATAGCTTTAAATTGCACTAATAATGTAAACTTACGTTATAGACAAACAAATCCACATTATTAAACCCCCAGCATTCATTGTAAATGAAAAGAGATACTACTACAAATCTATCATTTAACAAAATGGCGATTTCCACTAAAAAAAGACAGAAAGAAGGGGGGCATTGTTAGTACGGACCAAATTAAGATAAGATGGACCACATAATTGTCTTTGGGGTGACACAAGAATTGTGTTTCCTGCATGTGCTTCATGATTCTCTTAATGTATAAATTCAGTTTAGGATTCTATTATTGAAAAGGAGATCATTACTAGAATAAGTCCACCTCACAACAAAAAAAAGGTTAGTCCATAATTAAGGTTGTGGGGTGTGTATTCTTTGGGAAAAAGAAAAAGGTTTTGAGGGTGCGCATCCCCTGCCCATCTCACCCTAAAATCCATATTTTTCATGTTTCCTGTCTTGTTTGTCCTCATATGTCCAAGCTGACCACATGCCCCACAAACAAAACTCTCTCTTGCAGATTTCTTGTCCTTAAAAACCTTGACTTTATCTCCCGATATTTTGATTTTCTTACTGACTAGACCAACACTTGTGATATCATTCTTTTTCGTTAAAGCTTTCACCTAAAGCTTTCCATACTTGCCTTTTTTCACAATAACATTTTCTACCTCCTTCATGTCTTTATTAAATATCTCTTTGGAAGAATAGGACCCATCAGGTTGGGCAGTACTGATAATTTGCTTGATCCGATTTGTGTTCTCAAAACCAAAACTTGGTTGCAAGCCCAAAGCCAGCCCTGTTTCCTCCCTCACAACTTTAGTCTTTTTCTTCTTCCTCCTCTCAGCCTCATCATCTTCCATCAATATACTTGCATAATTCGGCAGCTTCAACGGCTTCATCTTCATTTTCCTCTTCTGCCTGAGCTATGGATGGGCGCCTTCTCATTTTGAGCCCCTTAACACCATCTGCTTTGTCATGCTTTGACTCATAGTTACCTACTTCTTCCTCACATTCCTCTGCATCAAGAAGATTCTCTAAATCCCCAGCAAATGAATCAAGATCACTATTTCCTTCAGAGTCACTCTCATTTTCACGATCTAAGGCAGAAAGACTCTGAACTTGTCGTTCCCAAATCTCCTGACACTTCTCCCTTGTCTGCTGTTGCAGTTGAAGAAATGACATCTGCTGGCCACGCGCATACTTGCTGATAGTTGTGGGATCAATCTGTATCCCCGATGCAGCTTGCTCACTTGAAAGTTTGCGTATCATAGCAATACGGTGTCACCTAGTCAGTTTCGCAATCTCCTCCTCACAAACATCCAACTTCAGAAGAACCTCCCGTGCTTTGCAGTATTTGATAATTCAACTATTCTTTTAGTCTTCCGGAACTCAAAACTAGGACTTCCATCCTGACTGACCTGGTCCAGGTCAATAATTTCTTTGGGCCGTTTGATTATGATTTAAGATCTGAGGCTGTTCTCTATCTGTTTCTGTAGGTGGATAAGACTGTTTTCTTTTCTTGCATGAGGGTCAGTGATAATGGGAATGGGTTAGAATTCATTGAATTTGTGGTTCCCACTAAGTTTTTTATTTGGGTTTTAGTTTTTGGTGAATAATGTGTTGTGAAGAACTTAACTAGTTTGATTGTGTGGGTGCTGTGACTTGTGAGGTTGTGTTGGTGATTTTGGAACTTAGTGTAGGTAAGTTTAATTGAAGTTTCTCCTTTCTAAGGTGAGAAGATATTCACAGAGGGAGAGAGAAATAGATCATAGAGAAAGGGGATTTGGTTCCATTTTTGGTATTTTCAACTAACACACTATAGGTAAATGCTCTCTCTCTCTAATATTTCCACTTTGAAGTTTCACTGATCATAATTTGGTTCCATTTTTGCCTAATCCCTTGTCATTCTCTCTATTTTTTAACTACGGGAAAAAATGGACTGATGATATAGACCTATACAACTGAGAGAGAGTCTGAGTCTGTAAGGTAGAGATTGAAATCTGTGGGTTGCCTCCACTGTCAGCATGGACTGATGGTTCTTTTGTTTTTTATTTTTTATTTTTTATTTTTTGATATTTGGGTTATATTGGGTTTTGCCTAAAGAAATTGGATTAGAATTGTTTTTGTTTTTGTCTATTTGGGTTGCATTCGTTTTGGGTATCTGTTTAAAATCAACATGCATGCCTTTTTATTTATGTTTTTATTTTTTTTATTTTTTTTATTGGTATTTATTTCATTCCTTCTTCCTATGTTCTTGTTTCTAATGTTCTCTTTGTTCGTTTTTGTCAAGTTATTTGAATGCTTTTTATTAAAAAAATTAAAATCAAATTGGTTTCATTTTCAGGTACTACTCCATGTCTTGTACAACTAATGGGATTCTTCTTCGTTCCAGAGTCTCCTAGATGGCTGGTGGGTCCAAATATCTTGATGGGAATGTAATTTATATGTTGTTTTAAGTTTGTGACTAAAAAGAAGACGATTTAGAAGTATTAGTGAAGAAGAGAAAGATCAATTTTTATGACATGTAACAATATTCTTTCATTATTTCATGACTATATATATGTGTCTGAATTGGACTTTATTGTAGATGTGGGATTTATATTATTGGACTTTATTGTAGATGTGGGATTTATATTATGGGTTTTCACTTAGAAGTATATCACTATGTTGGTATTGGCTAGCACCTGCAGCCCAAAAGTAGTTCTGAAAAAAATAGGACTGGGTACCAATGTTGACAATTTTGCAAAATGGTCAACATTGGTTACCCAGCCCTATTTTTGAAAATTGACAGGTTGGTACCCGAGCTTGGTGAACTCGGGTACCTTGTGAAGTACCCGAGTCTACCAAGCTCGGGTACCAACCTGCCAATTTTCAAAATTGTCAACATTGTACCCAGTCGGTCTTTTGTTCATTTGCAGGTTGGTACCCGAGTTTTCTAGACTCGGGTACTTCACAAGGTACCCGAGTCCAAGAAGCTCGGGTACCAACCTGCCAATTTTCAAAATTGGCCTGGGTACCACGTTGACAATTTTGAAAATTGGCAGGTTGGTACCCGAGTTCATCAAGCTCGGGTACCAACCTGCCTCTTTCCTGAACTTACTTTGGGACAACTGAAAATAACTAGGCAGATTAGTACCCGAGTTCACGAAGCTCGGGTACGAATCTGCCTACTCCGGAATTACCCAAATTTCAGAACAGATAAAAAATGACTGTCAGATTAGTACCCGAGTCCACCAAGCTCAGTACATGGGTAATTCTCTTTTTTTTTTTGAATTGGCGAGAATTAATTAGAATGGTTTCGTATCTTCTTTCAGTTTTTCTTTTTGTGTCTTTCAGTATTTATCCGTCATGTGATGATTTACTTTAAAGTTGTAAATCATGAATCAGACCAATAGGAAAGCATTGAAAAGCTTTAGCTGCCCTGATTATCATCAAGAATGTGACCGAAATTATTATCATCATCAAAGCCTGATTCAAGAAGCGATAGAAATGGACAAAAATATCAAATAGAAATCTACCATTGATCAGTCTTGGAGAGCAATCATATTATTGCTTGTATCAAACTTGAGATCCTGGCTTAGTTTGACATTACGCAACATGTACAGCAACATAAAATCATGTCTTTGGTAGTACTAAAAAGGGTATAAATCTAAGCACCCATAAAAGCATTTCAAGCCTTTCAAGATGAGAGTAGTTTGATAACAAAAAGGAGATCAAAGGCAAGGCCCACTAATAATGATAGCCATGCCATAAAAGGAAACTATAACAATATTAGTAGTTAGATGAGCAGTTGGCAGCACTTCCAACTCCTGGCATGCCGACATCTTCCCTCTTCGACTCTTCATCCACGGTGAAAGTTACACCACACACTTGACCAGAAATTTCCACCCTTGGCACAGGCTTCACCTCATTAAGGGGGTGTTCATAACACATGAATTTGTTTCAAGTTGCATTTAGAAGAATGCCACGGTTTAAAATTAGCATACCTAGTCTGCGACACCACCACTTGTCGGTACCTCATTCCGCTTAGGACATGTTCTTCGGTTATGCCCCTCTTGGTCACACAACCCGCATTGCACCTTCCTCCCCCCCTCCTTCCACGGTGTGGTTCTCGGCTGTCTCCCACCCTCGTCCATCTCATTCCTGATTCGTGTTGAGACAGGGCGGCCTTTCTCTCGAATCAATTGGGGGTTAGGGAGGACCCTTCGAGTTTCTTCAGGATCCGGCCATGATAATCTATCTTTCAACGCAGGGAAAACGGGAGCATAGCTCCGAAACAGTGCATCCACGCTATAGCATGGGTCAATGTATTGCTCTGCATCATGTCGATACCTAATACAAACTGCAATGACATGTGAGCATGGTATCTTGTACAACTTCCATTTTTGACATGTGCAACTTCTTTGCAACAAATTAACTCCATGTGTGTGATCTCCATGTCCAGCACTCTCTGGATTATGCGGTGTATCTACTTGATATGATTGTTGTTGTGCACTCAATCTTGTCACCCTGTGACGCTCTGCCTTCGCCTTATTTCTCATGAAGATATCCAAGGCATATTTAGTCCATTTTTGTCCCGAATTTGACTGTGCTATGCTCTTATTGCGACGATCATCGAAGTAAGAATTCAATTTGAACCATGTGTATTTCACCATTGCCGTAATGGGCAAGCTACGAGCACCCTTTAGAACACCATTGAAGCACTCAGAGACATTTGTCGTCATTGCCCCATAACGATAACCCTTGTCAAAACTTAGAGCCCATTTCTCTTTGGGCACATCCTTTAGATATTGGTGCGCATCCCGGTTGACGTTCTCAATTAACTCGAAGGTGGCATTGAACTTTCGCTCCTGAGTAGCACTTGCTGCCCTCCATACTAGATTCTTTAAATTTTCATTGTTCCATCTAGTGTTGACGTTACTACATAGATGCCGAAGGCAGTAACGATGTTCTGTCATGGGAGGCCGCAGGGAAAAGTTTCGATTATTGTCTCTAAAAATAGCTTGTATCCCAGGGTGTCTGTCAGATATGACACACAAGTGTCTCCGGTCAGTAACATACGTTCTTATACAAGCCAAGAACCAACCCCAAGTCTCTGTGCTCTCGCTCTCGACAACGGCGAAGGCTACTGGATAAATTTTATTATTAGCATCTGTCGCCATTGCAATCATCAATTTCCCTTTATATTTTCCATAGAGGTGGGTTGCATCAATGCTAATCACAGGCCTACACTTCTTGAACCCAACAATACATGGACAAAATGCCCAAAATACGGACTTGAATGTACAGGTTCCCTGTTCATAATTATCGTCCACTATTAACTTATACTCTGTACCCGGACTTGCGTCCTTCAGTCCTGCCAAGAAACGCGGCAACTCCGCATAAGACTCCTTAAAATCCCCGTATATAGATGCAACGGCCTTTTGTTTGGCATCCCATACCTTGTATGTGAACCATAATGATTACGTTAGAAATTAATACAAGTTAAATAAAGAAACTTGAAGAAAACAAATCAAGACTTGTAAAACTATATTATTTCTTCGCTCCGCATTCCTTTTTTTCTTTTCTTTTTTCAATTTCAATTTTCATAATATAAAGTATTCATGGGTTTTGGGAAAAAAAATATCATGATTATACTTCCCAAAAGACTGATGTCTCTATGTTGTATTGAAAATATAATGCAAGTTAAAGAATAGAATACCTTGTAATGAGATATTTCGTGTTGTAACTCTGCCAAAGCAACGTGGCGTAAGTTCTTTATCTTATACGCAGGGTCTTCTCGTATATAGCGCTCAAGTACATATGATAAGAACACTGAATCAATCATCCGACCATCATGAGCATTCTGAATTTTGTCGCACGTGTGGGGGCCCTTGCATTTTGCTATCTTCCAGATATTGTCTCCCTTGCAACATATCGCACGGACTGACCATGGACAGGAATCATCCTCGCAACTCACCATAAGCCTCTCTGAGTCTGAATGCTCAGTTTTGAAGCTAAAATTATCTCGCACTGCGTACCAAGTCAACGCACGTCGCACCGCCAATTTAGTTGCGAATACCATCCCTTTAATTGGCTGCTCCCCAGGCGTCCATGGTAAGTCTTCCGCTTGCATAACCGGTGATGGATCAAACATATTATCCCAAGTGTTTTGGGTGAACCATTCCGGCGTAGGATCGGGACCGGGGCATGTCTCTCTATTTTCTTCTACAACCACATCTTCGATATGATCAACATCCTCATGTTCACCCATGGTATCTAGGAGCTCCTCGAAGTCATCCCTAGTAACATCGATATGGGTTGCATCATCACCAAGTCCGTGATCATTAGGGTTATTGTCGGATGTGCCCCTATGAAGCTCATCATCAGGTAAATGCTCTCCTTCATGCACTTGCTGGGGCCCTTCATCCTCCTCAATCGAGTTCCCATGGGCAAATGTCTGCCACGGTTCATTGCCAAACCCATGTCCTGTGTTCTCTACACACCCTTGATAAGATCTTTCTGGTATTGACTCGATGTGCTCATCTACTCTTCCATCCAAAACAGTATGTTCCGAACCCTCTCCAGCCTCTACTGTGGCGGGCTCAACAGTGACGTAGAGATCTGAAGCAATGAATCCTCGAGCCACCATTTGTGCAACCATTTCCCACATCATCTTCACTTCGGTGCCACCCAATAATTGTAGTGAATTGTAGAAAACCTGTGTGTCTACAACCCGTTGAGGTGCTCGATACACGATGGAAATCTTATGCCTAGAGTGGTCTAACCCCATCGCCTTCAATATTCTTCGTTGCAAGTTCGTACGCCCTATCCCACGTTTCACCTTAACGTATTTTTGCTTTTGGTTCGAGCCTTGGTATGACAACCCATGCAACTCATGATAATACATCTCCCCGTCGTAGTACACATAGAAAAAGTGAAAATCCATCACTGACCTGTTATTAACAATATAAAAGTTGTCATCATCTATAACCACTTAAATAAAGATGACGTATGATAAAAACAATTTATATTAAAAGAAAACCTCCTAAACTTTCTGTATAGAGATATAAATAATTTTCAATCGTTTTAACCACATATCTATAATTTATAATATATTTAATTACAATACTTGGCTGCCAGCAAATTGTAAACAAAAACTGTGTTTTATTTAATATTTAGATAACTTGTAAATTGCAGAATAAACAATATACAATGACATAGTATTCTTTTACATCTAAATAAATAAAATACATAGAAAAATAAAATATAAAATTTAAGATTCAAAGCATAGGCAAATATAATGACAATGATACGAATTCCTTTACATCTAAATAACTAAATACATAGAAACATAAAATATAAAATGAATTCCCCAAAGCATAGGCAAATATAAGTTTTAATGATACAAATTTCTTTCTTCTTGAGTTTTTTGTTATTTAGATATAATTTATGTTAATTGTGGCTCCCCCCAAATGAATTTTGATATTGTATAGACGTTCATTTTCTTTACCAATATCACTATTCACATCACTTGCCTTTCTTGCTTATCTCATAAATGAATATGAACAATACAGTTATGTATAAATTTTTTTACAATTTTAAATTTTGAATTTTTGTTATAAACTAAGTTTTTTAAATATTTAGAAGGATAGAGAAGTAAATGCTGAATGGGGCATATTGTGAGAAGCAATTAGACAGCAAGATATATACACAACTTTACAAGTATTTGCTATTTTTTT
Source organism: Quercus lobata (assembly GCF_001633185.2). Lineage (NCBI taxonomy): Eukaryota > Viridiplantae > Streptophyta > Magnoliopsida > Fagales > Fagaceae > Quercus > Quercus lobata. Next base: position 54,246,059 of record NC_044913.1, on the reverse strand, counting down.
AGATTTCACAAAATTAAATAAAAAACGTATACATGATTTCTTTTTTCTTAATTTATTTGAAGGAAAAGGAATCAAAGTACATGTCTAAACTATATGTATTATTCTTCTAAAGCATATAATAATTTATGGATTTACTATCTCTCTTTCAACTATTAGTAATTATGAAATGGTTTTTTTTTTCTTTCTTTTTAGGTAAAAAAAAAAAAATGCTTCTAATTGCAATTGTTTCTTTACAATTTATTTTGTTACAATATAGTTCTGCTCCATTTGTTTAGATAACTTGTAAGTTATATATATATATATATATCAGCAGTTGTACATGGACGCAGGGTCTTGCAAAAAACTCAACTCATGAACTGTGGTCATGCAAAAATAATGTCATACGAACCACACATGCACACACAATCAGACAAAACATTTAACTTACCTCTATGTATACAATAGGCAGGACCCAAAGGTTAAATGGTTTGCCTTCAATGGAAAAAACTGACACAGTTCATCTGCAGATGGTGACCCAACAATTGTAAATAGCTTCAGTAATCTTTCACATGGCAACAACTGACTCTTCACATGGACTTGTGATGTTAGTGCAAGAGTCATTATGGTCATAAATTCTACAAGTAAGCTAGTGAGGGAGACTCAGAAGGTACCATTTGCCTTAACTTAGTGGTTGGCGTCAGACAAGTGGGCAGGGAAAAAAAAGGTGAATTTCACTTAAATTTGGAAGATCAAATGCTCATTTATAGCTATTTTTTATTATCTTTTTTTTTTTTTTTCATTTTTGCTTGAAGATTAGAATAAGTGTTTGTAGATTGTAGAGTAATGTTACAACCATAATTAACAATTTGTACAAAATGTTGATGTGGCCAACTTGTTATTAGTTTTTATTTAGGCATACCATTAATATGCATTTTTTCATAATAGCTTAATCACTCACCACAACAGCAGTTTGTAAAAAAATTTGATTGACAGTTTGTATCTCTAGCATTATTCTTTATATTATATGTCTATGAGAGTATATGTAATATTGATTGTGTGCATTATTTTTTGTTATAATGTTATTTGTGTAAATAATAATGTGTATGGAAGTTTGTGTGTACAATATAAAAATAATACTTATGTGGCTAATGAAAAAAGTGACATGACATTTGTAATTTTACTACAAACACTTTATAAAAACTGTGGGAACTTACATGTCCTGATATAATTGGATTTTATTTATTCTCATGACAAAAATAAAGAAAAAAAAAAACGTTGGCTTCGTTGTACATTAATTTTTCGTCAATCAAAAAAAATAATAATAATAATTAACGCCCACCAAGTTTGCGTTACTTAGTGGCGGTCTTTGTAAAGTACCCGAGCCCAGCATGCTCGGGTACTAGCAGACTTCCTACAGTATTAAAAACAAATAATAATTAAAAAAAAAAAGCCACTAGCGTCTTTCTTATTTGGATTTTCTTTCTCTCTCCGCTCCCTCTGTAAATCTCTCTTTTCGCGACTTTTTTTTTTTTTTTTTTTGACCTTTTCCATTGCTCTTCTCTGCACTGATCCATGCATCAACACAGTGGCAATGGGCATTAAATCTGAAACTAAAAAGAGAGCCAGAAAACAAGCATAAGAACCTCAAAAAGTAAAAGAAAAAAAGAAAAAGAAAAACTTAAAGGTGTGGAAATTCCTTGGGTTGCAAATGGGCATATTAACACTAACAAGAAGCTCAAGTCCCGCAGAGAAGTCATTGATAGATCTGAAGGTGAAGGGTTTTTGGGTTTGATAGATCTGAAGGATTTTCTGATTTGTTAAATTTTTTTTTTTTTTTCCAATTTCATTTTTTTTTCTTCTTGTAGAATCAGAATAGAGGCTTTTTCTCTTGCTCTTTCTTGTTGATTTCTTTTATCGATTCAGAGGCTTTACGCTAATCTAGGGGAAAAAAATGAAGATCCGTACAGGTGTGGAAGTGCCTTGTGTTTTTGCGTGTTTGAACATACACTATCAAATTTCCATCTGTCATGCAGATTGGTACCCGAGTCCAAGAAACTCGGGTACCAATCTGCCTAAGTTCATGATCTTGTTGAGCGTAGGCCAACGTTAAGTTTAAATTAGGCAGCTTGGTACCCGAGTTACATGGGCTCGGGTACCAATCTGTGTAATTTCAAAATTACCCTGGCTTAAATAACTGGGTGATTCTGAAATTAGGCAGATTGGTACCCGAGCTTCCTGGGCTCGGGTACCAGTCTACCTATATTAAAAAAAAAGGCGTAGTACCTTGGCTTTTTTTTGGTTTAATTTTTTCCCCACGCAGATTGGTACTCGCAGTCACTAAACTCGGGTACTAATCTGCCATTTTCTTTAAAAAGAAGGGACTGAAAACATTCATTAAGAACCTATGTGTGTCTAAATAATTTGCTCAGAAACAAATGTCAGCTCACAAGACCAGTAGAATGCCTCATCTAAATAATAAAAAATAAAAGATAAAAAAAAGTAGAAAGCCAGGTCATAGCAAATATATTTTTAGAAAAAGATAGGAGTGTACAAGTGCAAATTTCCATAAGCTATCCTTCCAGTCTATTGTAATAATCACAACTATTGGCAGGCCTATGAATAGAAGACTTGCTTAGCCAAATGAAGGAAACTAAAGCTAGGATGCACTTGCATAAAATCTTAAACCCATTTGTACTTCTAATTTGGAAGCAAAAAAAAATCTCAACTCTACAAGCTACATGGCTGTTATAAGAATGAGACATTGTCAAAGCACTGGACAGCCCGAACATGCAACATTGAGCATGTCCTAGAGATAATGGGCAACCTCCTGCCTAGATGCATAATGGAATTCCAACAAGAGTATAGACAAGTTTACCTTCTCATTGTATGAATGATGCTTAACATCCACACCAATGTATATACATACATGCACCAGAAACAAGCACTCAATATTTTATAAAACTTCATAGGTCTCAAAAGAGTTACAAAATATAACAATGGCAACATGCTTCCTTTATGTAGAAATTAATCCCAATGAGTTAGCCACAAAGGAGTCAAGTAAATTAATCTTTTACCACTTAATCATTTAGAGGTGGGTGGGATTGTTACACCATGAATCATATATGACTAAAGCCTTGATAGGCATGGTCAAAGGACTCAAAATTGCAGCTGCTAATAAAAAATGAGAAAACAGTGAAAGCATGACGAGGCCAGAACACAATATCGATATGCACAAACAGAAAGATTTTATTATACATAAAATTTGACAATAATATTTTCCATTGTAACTGCCAAAAGTTAGACCTCTAAGTCTAATACCATTCATGCAATGACCAAGCACAACAACAAATTTGAACAAAGAATGGAAACAGTAATAAATTGATAACAATGTCTAAAGAGGATGATAGTAAATTATAAAAGTGACGATGTCCGTTATCTTTTCATTCCACCATGAAGAGAACACCATTTAAATTCTTTAGATCCTCACCACCATATTGGTTGGTGTGTAAACAGTGTGAAATTCTGTAAAATTGCATTACAAGACCTGTCACCAAATAAACTGCTCATTGCAACTATACACATGATCAGAAGTGGTCACTCTCCTTACAAGACCTGTCACCAAATAAACTGCTCATTGTAATAACTAATTCAATATATTAATTGTAAAATAGAGAAAATCCCTTTAAAAAATAATCTCACAAGAAATTTCAGTATTGGTTCTTAAAGTTGCACATGCATGGTCAAAAGACTCACAGCTGTTACCTAGCATTGCCAGAACGATAAATACACTTCACTATTTTTTATTGATAACTTACACACGCACTTAGTAGGTTGTGAACCCATAAACTCACTCTCCACCCATACTTCTGAGAGGAGGAAGTATCATTTGAGTGAGGACTCATTCACAAAGACAAATAAATGAGATTTAAATTCATCCAAAGCCGTAAGAGAAATTTTCATAAACCAACAAAAAAATTTCCATACCCATGAAATGCTATAGAGATCAATGATGTTACTAAAACACTTGCCTCATTGCGAACTAGTCAATCGCAAAAAAAGGTTTTGCTAACAATAGCAAAAAGTTAATGTGACATACAGTGAATCTATTCCAAACAACCTACCAAATACATACATACACACACATATAGAACTTGCCAATTTTTCTAATCCACACACACATATAGAACCCGAGTGATTCAACCTGCCAAATACATACACACACATATAGAACATCCCAATTTTTCTGATCCTCACACACATATAGAACCTGTCAAATTGAACCTGCCAAATACATACACACACATAAAGATTCAAATATTGCACAATAATGAATCTCAATCGAGAGTCAGCCACAAGTATCACAATGGAACACAAATCAATGACAAGTCCTGCCCCTCACAATATTGGCTCAAATCAATGACAAAATTTAGAAATTTAATATGGCAAATGAATCAATCCAAAAAGAATGTTATATGAAGAGGTTTTATCCTTGAGCTCAAGTGTATCTCAGTTTTTATTGTAGACATGGCTATCTTTTGGCCAAATACCACATTCTCCTAAATTTACTAGCAAAAAAAACAGTTGTGCAACTGAAACATAATTTACATAAGTTATTCTATAGATCTCAAATGGAAATTTCTGAAGTTCATTGGCAGAATTTTGCAAGTTACGAACAAAAAATATATCAGATTGTAAGCCCAAATGTTCATGTTCATTGCCAAAATATATGTGCTACTATATATATATATATATATATATATATATATCACCAAAGAACAAGAAGATCCTATACATGACAAAAAGATCCTACACCATTACAAACCCAAAGTAGCAAAAATTCTTGCCCATTCTTGAATCATTCTCGTTTTCTTCTCCTCACCGGTTCCTTGATTGGTCTCACCTTGCCTGAAAAGAACACAACAAGAACACAACACAAGCAAATATTAATATGCAAATGATTTAACTATAAAGCGATGTATATGTAATCGGTATAGAATCAAACTATAGTACCATGTCCAGTCCCACAGTCAGGAGGATGTGTCCGTGTGCGTTGCGGCCTTCGTGGCCGATCCTCGATGTGCAAAGGCTCTGGTGGGGGGTTGGGTATCTGCGTCTGGATGAACTCGGTATGCACAAACTCAGGGGGGACAGCAACAGGGGTGGGTTGCCTAGGAGTGGGCATGAACCTCATCTCATCTCTACCATGTACAACTGCAGGAGCAGGGCCAGCAGTCAGTGGGGGAGACGTACGGGTGGTGGGCAACGGAGATATACTAGGAGATGTGGGTGGGCAAGTACCATCGCTCCTCATGGATGGGGACCCAAATGTGTCTCTATGGGCAAACGTATGGGATGGACCCGCATCATCATGTGCCATGGAGCCTACGTCATAAGCAGTGTCGTCCCACATCTCATCCGTTGTCTGACTTGCTTCCTCCATGGTGTGGTCATGCACGGGTGTGTGGCACCGAGTAGATGTGGGCACGGGTGTGTGACGCCGACTAGAAGTGGGCACGGGTGTGTGACGCCGACTAGACGTGGGCACGGGTGTGTGACGCGAACCAGATGTAGGACGCTGAGCAGATGTGGGACGTCGACTAGATGTGGGCACGGGTGTGTGACGCTGACCAGATGTGGGAGGCCGACTAGATGTATGACGCTGGCTAGATTGACAGCCTCCACGCCCTTGACGTCCACCTGTTTGCCGACCACGTCGTACAGCTGGTTCACTTGTGTTGCCCACGTAACGTGCACGGTCCAAGGATAACCGACCGATCTCTTCAACAGCTTCCAAGGTATTAATACAGTCGGTGTAGATCTCAGACTCTGGTTCGCACTTCGTTATAATGCGCAACTGCGATTCAACCTGTCACAAATATACAAGAGTAATGTTAGTAGGTTTAACTAAACTATGTGAAACAAAGTACATTTATAACGAAACAGTCTTTGTAAATTTACCAAAATGTCCCAGTACGAAGTCTCTTTTGTAATATGGCGAATAGTGCGGGGACGAAACCAAACCAAATACTCGTCATTGTAGTTCATCTCCCCGTGAAAGGCCGGTGCATCGGCAATTCTGGCGTGCGCAGCCCATTTAGCAATATGCGGGGCATGTATTTGGGCCCAATCTTTTTCGTGCTTGCCCTGGAGGGTGATCTTGTGCAGTTCAATTGAAGTATCAACATCTTCTGGTATGCCTTGTTTCATCCCAAACTGTCGGAGAACACGTTCAGGATGATGGCCTTCAACCACCCAAAAATGTATCAGCGGCACAATAGACCTCCATATACGTTGGCCTGCCGTACAGTATGCGGGTAGAGAACGCAAATAATTTCTGTACGGCTCCCAAACAATCTGCAATGATTCAACAGATGCAAACAACCATATTAACAATATAATTAGAAAAAATGTGTAACGAATGTAAACAATACATGTAACTCTGAAATTAAGAATGTTTTTTTTTCTCTTTTTTGATAAGTAAGAAAGATATATAATTAAGAATGTTTATTCACTCCAAAGTGAATTGTAAGTACAAAAACTACATGCCAAAGCGGTTTCCACTTGTAAGACACGATACCTGATTTGGCCGCAGTGAAGTAAGCGACACACGATAGGCATGTAGGACGTGCATCGAATGTTCAGTTGTTATCTTAGCCCCTTTCCATCTAGCAAACAACACAGACATAACCTTCATATTAGTTACTTACATAATTCCTATGCGAACAAAGTTAATGAGGAAATGTAAAACGATAAGTATCTAAGATGCTACATACCTGACAGCAAGTGGACCTGGAGGCAGTGCCTGGTGTGGATGCCTCATCACAGGACATATGTGGGGAAACCTCGCCCACGCCCACAACTGCACCAACAGTAGTGCACCCCCAATCTGCTTGGCTGTCTTCTCTGATGCCTTACAGAGGTGTCTATAGAGCCAACTTAGTGCTGCACTACCCCAACTATACTTCTTTCCGTTGCTGATTGGATCGAAATATTGTAAATACCTAACTGAGATCCGTTCTCCAGACTTATCCATAAATAGCGTACCACCTAACAACTCCAATATGTAAAAACGAGCATACTTCTGCACAAGCGCCTCAGGGGCGTCAACCGGGAGAGGGTCGCGAAACTGATCCTCAAGCCATTTGGCTTTTATGCTCGCCCCTTCCAGCACTCCAGTGTTCTTTTTGTTGTTTCTAAGTTCTCTATGTGGCGGCGGTATACACCCTAGCAATCTTCTGCAGACGTCACGCCAACTGCCCGTCGAGGGTATAGATTCCACCAACGGCAAGCCATCTACAGGTACCCCCATTATAACCTCCATATCTTGTAGTGTGATAGTCATTTCACCGTGGGGCAAGTGAAATGAGTGCGTCTCCGGCCGCCATCTCTCCACCAACGCTGTGATCAATGCGTGGTCAATGTCCATACGTGGGACCCGAAGCAGCCCATCTAACCCCGCATCAGTGATATAAGCGAGAATTCGTGGATCTAACCCATCTACCCCTCCTTGAAGCAGACCTTTGTCTCGGTTACGACAAGTCAATACACCTGGCACTTCCTGCAAATAGAGCAGCGTAGTATTAATAATAATTACAGTACCACATAATAAGTACGCTTCAAAGTTAAATTCCGCCCATATTTCGACTACAAAATAATTACAAGGGCATACCTCGCCTTCCAAATGAGCATCCAAAAGCAAACTTGAACGATGCTTATCCTGCCTCGTGCACAAAGTCTGTATAGCTCCATGTGGGTCCATATCTGGCATTTGGAAACAACATCATTATGGTTATATGCAACATCATTATATGTGATCTGTTTCAACTTTCAAGCTTAATGCAAAAAAGTGAAACATTAGAAGTGCGACAATGAATTCTATTTGTGTGTAAGAGTTTAGAGGCTATATATCTTAAAACACTGCCACATGAATTTGTTCTATATATAGGTGTTACTTTAATAAGCCTATATTAGGTTATAATAAATATTTCGAAACTATTGTTAAATATCTCCTATCTCCTAGAGTTTCACACTTTGAAACATGGCATAAGATTACACAGATAATTCCTAATTTCCTATTAATCACTAAATAGTACGATATGCTCCCTGTATGGTGTATATATGTGTATCATGAAGATCCCTTTTTATTTCCTTAATCTTTGCATTTAAAAAAGAAATACTAATTACTTGTGGAGAAAACAGTAAAATATATTTCATGTCCATTCAATTAGTTCACATTTGTCAAAAGATTTTTTTTTTTTTAAACACTATTTTTTTTCCATCTATTTGTTTTGCATTTATCAGTAATATTTTGACTTTCATTCCATTCTAACCAGAATATTCCGTTCTGGTACATAAATAGGTACACTATATACCTAATATTTTTGTCTTTGTCAAAAGTCAGAAGCCTAAATTGGCCATTTGGACAAAATTTTGGCATGAAATGAGATCTAACTTTGTGGATTAGAGTTTGAGGTTTGGAAACACCTCATTTAAGAGGACCCTTGTTGTAATGCAAGTAACAATGAAAGACAAAGACTAGAATGACTACAATTTCTAAGAAACTAAGTACCGATATCTAAGTTATTTCCAATGCAATGGATTTGAAGTAATCTAATTCGAAATAAATTGGCTTGAAGTGAAATATAAGTAAACAAACTAATTCAATTCAAAGTAAACTACATAAACCATATACTAGTCATCATTCTAAAACCAAACTAATTGAAAGCAAGCACAGCAACTAGATACAAGAAACTAACTTAATTAAACTTGATCACAAAGTTCACAGAAAGCACTTACAAACATAAATTCTTCACTACTCCTAAGAACTACAATATCTCCTACAAAACTAAGTACAAATGATCTCAACAAATTTTTTAGTGTATTCGCGGTGTTATTTTCTGTAGAATATGCCTCTATTAATACTTAAGATTTTAGCGGTTATTATCATTTATCAATTTATGCCTTCCATGTGTTTCCTTGCTAATTGTTAATGACACTTTCCAAATTTTCAACTATTCTCAGTAAACTTCTTACAACTTCTTTGAGGCAATTATTCCAAAGTTAACTGCATCAATGCCATGTGTCGCTTTTGCAGATGTGTGTTTCAAAAATTGCTCAAGGCCCTTAACTACGTTGAGGGAATTGCTCCACCCTGCCCTCAACTATTCGAGTATTACTATGCCTAGCATTAGTCCTAGTTTTCAATTATTTTTACTGGGGGCACCACATCACCTACACCTTTTCAGTTGTACGTTTCTTACTGTGCCTCTATTTCATCCCACTTCAGAATTATTTTAACCCCAACAGAAACCATTACAAACAACATTTAACTCCATGGCAATTGTCATTTAAGCCCAAGAAGAGAAACACGTGAAATGAACAATTGTCAGTCTCTCACCTAACTGCCAAGGGCCTCAAGTACAAATAGAGGACTCGTTTTCAAGAAAAAGAAACCTAACAAACTTGCTTATACATAATGCAATGATCATTCTCTTTCTTAAGAGTCTTGAAAGCTGATTATAGAGATGTTTTGATGGGATTCAAGGCTGCTAAGATGGGTTTCTTCAACACTTGACTGGTGGCATTGATGGAGGTTGGTGGCAATAATTGTGGATGGATGGGTATGGATTCAATGGGTATAGAGAGAAAATTTAAATAAATAAAAATACAAACCAAAAAAATAGTAATTTACTAGGAAAAAAAAATATAATATAATTTTTATGTGCTCAAAACAGCATAGTTTACAGGATGTGGTTTAATACTGTACATCAAAACTACATTGTTTTCAGCTTAGTAGGAATTTAACAACGGCCCCAACAACGGGTATTGACAAAGGGACGCATATCAAAGCGTATTATACTTTTCGGATCCAAAATCTAAATGTTTAAACTTTAAGCTTTAGAGACAAAACAAAATGACCACGTACTTTAAGAAACAAAGTGCAATTTAATCAAATATAAACATTCCTCATCTCTCTATAACATTTGAGACAAGTAAAGAATATTTCCATTCCTTCCATCGCATATAATCAGCCCTACCAGGAAATTAGAATGGGGCAGAACCATGTCAAATTTTGTTAATTTGCAACAAACTCCTAAAGTATTATTCTCACTGTTTCGGTATCACTCATAGCTTTTTATGAGACAGCATGAACAAAACATTTATGTTATATAGGGACGAACTGCTCTAATATATGTCAAATAAAAATTTTATATTTTATAGAATCTTATACTAACAATTGAATTACTTTTCAACACCATTCTCTAGGTTAGAGAGTTTCCAAATACGAATTGAACAACTCTTCTTGTTTGAGCTTACTGAGTTGCTAATCCAGAGTTCAGCATTTCAGCTCCAGTACATGTTTATGACTTAAGAGACAAATATGGCCCTAACTCACAAATCACAATTCACGTGTCTGCTTCCAAAAAAAAAAGCGTTATCTTACATCATTAGCATCTTGGACTTCATGTTGAATCTTAGTAAAACTAGGGTCAAAGCTTGGATCCAATGCACTAGAGCACTGGACCCAATCCCAGTCTGTAAAACTATATGCATTTTTAAATTTAAACACTACTAAAATCAAGTGAAAATTAACACAAATCACACATAGGTCACTTCCTAGTTAAGGTTTACCCTCAATATAAGTTGGCTTATTGACACATGTATCATAAGCCTCTTCTTGTCAGTGTAGAGTAAATGTTCAATTTGTATAAGCTATAATGGAAAGATAATTTTGAAACCAAAAATCTACGATTAAGTATACCCAATGCTCCAATCTGGCTCCAGAGAATGGTTCTGTAACTACAAAATAACATTTACAGCATCTCCTCTACAAATACCCACAAAGACCCACATATACCCACAAATACCCACAAAGACCCACAAATACCCAATGCTGAAACAAATATTGAGATAAGGAGACATACCTGGTGAATCCAAACTGAAGATGCAGACCGACAGTGACAGTGCGAGCGAGCGCGAGACTGAGAGGGAGACCGCGAGCGAGACCGGCGAGACTGAGAAGGAGACCGCGAGCGAGACCGGCGAGACTGAGAGGGAGACCGCGAGCGAGACCGAGAGCAAGAACAAGAACGAGACTCAGAATGAGAGCGTGAGGAAGATGATAGCGTGATTGAGAGGGAGATTGAAAAAGTGATGGCGAGATTGAGAGGGAGTTTGAGAAAGTGATATCTGAGATTGAGAGGGAGTTTGAGAAAGTGTAAGTGTGGGTAGCACTCTAACAAATGGTTTGGTTTGTGGGTAACAGGGGGACATCGGGCTTTTCTGGTACTCGAGCTTCCTGAGCTCGGGTACCAAGCTATTTTTTTAATTCCTTATTTCCATGTCACGGTGCCAGGTGGATTAAAAAAACATAGTACTCGAGCTCACCAAGCTCGAGTACCCGAAAAAGTGGTACATTGCTATATAGTTCGGAAACAGTGTTTCTGAGCAAATTAGTTTCAAAATTGATGGTAATGGGCTATTTTTGCCTCTTTATCGATCAAACTTTTCAATGTAGTTGTACAACCAATTGCTACTGCATTGTAGAGATCAACAATATCATCTCCTCCTTGAATCGTTATTTCCATTATTGTATCATCTCTACACCGACTTCCCGGTGTCTTGTGAAATTCTATCATATCGTCATCTTCATGTCTCATTTGAGTCATTTTCTCTCTCTCTCTCTCTCTCTCTCTCTCTCTCTCTCTCTCTCTCTCTCTCTCTCTCGTTTGTGAATTGTTATTACAGGAAGGAAGCATATAAATAGATGGATGATTCATTGCTTGAGCAATACACTCTCATTGTTGGACGACTTTGAAATTTCATGATCAATGGCATATTTGAGAGAGAGAGAGAGAGAGAGGCCAAACCTCACATGTTTCCTTGAAGTAAAATTTGGTTTGCTATAGGTGGAAAATTATTGAATACTCTAGGAGTACAATAAATATGTACTCCTCCCTTTCACTTAAATTGTGGGTTCCATCATGAATTTAATTAGTGAAACCCACAATTATGTGAGAGAGAGGAGAATGCATTTATGGTATTTCGGGAGCATTAAATAATTACCCGTGGTAGGTGAGTTTGAAATAAATGTGATGAGTACTATAGGTTATGTGATTAATTAATTATTCAGTGTTGGATGGTCTTTTCTTCAAGTCCAATTTTTTTTTCTTTTTGCCAATTTGCTTGAACTTTTGTTTGAAAAGGTCAATGTGATGTGATATAATATCTGAAGTGAAATTGGACAAAGGCATTAGGCTCAAAATCTCGCCTGCAAAAGAGAACTATATATAGAAGATTTTGAGATTGTTTAGTTAATTTTTTATTTTATATTATTATTAATGTATAGTTTTACATTTTAGTTTCTTTAGATATAAATGTGTTTTATTATTTAAATAAAATAAAATTCACAATGTAAAATATATCAAATGATCAAATAGAAGCACCATGCACTGATATTATCTATTTCATAGGAGCATTAAACTAATATTTATTTATTTTATTATTTGTTTTACGTTTCTCACTGTTTATAGTTTCCAAAAATCTATATTGAGAAGACTTTGTTCTTTGTTTAGTTTGGCTTATTTATTTATTTTATTTGTTAATGTATAACTTTTCCTTTTAAATGTTTTAAGATAGAACTGAATTTTATTATTTTTATTATTATTCAAATAAAAAATACAAAATAAACTATATCAAATGATCTATCAGAAGCACCATGCATTGATACTATATATATATATATATATATATATGAAACCATTACATATTTTAAAAATATATGGTTTTAAAAAAGTGTAAGTTAAGACCATGTATAATTTCAATATTTTTTTTTAAAATGTATAATTTGAACAGTATAATTGTGATTATTTTTAACTAAATCCATGCATATATATACAGAGATAAACACACGTCAAATTTAATTACATAACTACATTAACTTTAATTGTCATTGGAAAAAAAATTACATTTAAATTTAAAGTCCATCATATGTTTTCGTTGTGCTTACAATGTAATTTACATTGTATCATTTAATGTAAAAGAAAATTTTCCCTAAATTTAATAGGATAACTTGGTATATTGTGGATAACGAACTGGATAGTGTGAGCTTATCTTGGCAGTTGCAACTTCTTTATCGGAAAAACTGCGGTCTCGTGTGAGCTTATAACCCAGGATAAAAATAAAGGGGATTTAAGCGCACAACTCACTCTAGTATTAATTAGATGCTAGTGGTGCAAAAGAAAGAAATGCAAGGACATAGATTCATAATAAAGGCAAAGAGAATATCCATTAAAGTATTGAGCAAATGGTACATATAGTTGTCTTCAATGCGCAGCTACATAACAAAGTCGGGAGAATGAGGGAGGTCATGAATAGACACTAATCGTACCACCACACACACACAAGCACGTACTATTTCCCAAGTCAAAGTAGTAAATATGGTTATTGAGTTGGTTTCAAGACTTGAGAGTTGAATTGAATTCTCCCCCTCTTTGATTCCATGTTTTGGGATTTCTAACACATTATGGATGAACATATTATCCATCTCTTCATAAGAATCAAAGCTTTTGGTTGTTAGATGTTTAAAAAAATGGCAACCTTAAGCTTTGTTCTTAGTTAGATAATAAGATTAGTTGTTTTAATGATTATTTCAAGTAATTCATTGACCAAACCTGATTTTTGTGTTTACCAAGGGGGATAACCCCGTAAGGAACTTGCTAAATATATGAGAACTAGTCAAATTTCATAATGGAGTGGTGATTTGTCAAATGTTTCTTTTTATTTTGATCATGTCATCTAAGTAACTGAAAGTGATCACTTAAATATTAGGGAATAAAATTACTCATGGACTAATTATATATATATATATATATATATGTGTGTGTGTGTGTGTGTGTGTGCGTGTGTGTGTGTGTGTGATACAAGAATTTCTATTTCTAATAAAATGATGACAATGAACTACGGCTCTCTCTTTACATTATTTCACTATTATGGATGCAATTAAAAATGACTCCTTAATGGGGAATGACACCTCTTTTAAGCCTTAAATTCTTAATTAATTTTTCTTGCCTATACCAAAAAAAATCTCATTTGTGTCTTAGGTCTCTTGCCTTGGTGATAAGAGAAATTATCATGGATCAAACGTCATCGATTCAAATTCTAACGTACATATTTTCTTTTTTGGATACATTCTAATTGAAAAGTGAGGAAGAATTTAAATTATGAATGTCTAATTCGTTAAGAAGATAATGTTCTTTGACTTAAAAGTCTTTGGAAAAACTTTAAAAAGTCCTAATTAATTATCAAGACTAAATGTTTTTTGAGTTTGAATCTATTTAACATAGAGTCATTCCCAAAAGTTCTTGGGGGAAAGAAAAGAATAGAAAGAAAAAGAACATCAATCCCAAAATGGATAAAACAGCTCCACTAGTTGCAAATTAGTAAGTAAAAGAAAAATAGTTGTTTCCTTAAAAATACAAATCACATCTACCCACTCAATAACGGATGATGATAATACTAGTAACAATATAATAATAGAAAATGCTAAGGTTACAAATTTTTAATGTGGTGAGTGGATATAGATAAGTGAAAAAAACGATGTTATACGCCATTTTACTAATCTTATTTATCAACTAAATTAAGGCTTAAGTTAAACTTTATTGCATCTTGCTTTGCATTTTCCTTTTGCACTTAAACAGTTAAACTCATGGATAAGATGTATAATACTAAAGGAAATTCATATAATTGCCGCATGTGTATGATTTTTTATTTCACTTATACAAAGAAAGTAGTGAAACCAAAATAAAATCGCTAGACTCATTTTTAATGTTACACTTTATGCTCCAATTATAGTATATCATGTGTAGTTTTTTTTTTTTTTTTTTGTGATTTTAAAATTTTTCTACTTTATTAGAAAAAATAAATGAACGTGTGACAAACTAAAATTGATACATAGAGCATAAAATGGATTTTCATTCAACATAATAAACTCATTCAATTATCGTTATGAATGCTTTTTCTATCTTCTAACACGTGTCTTCCTTGTATCTTTTAAAATATTATTATGTCTAACATATTTAATTTCTCTTAGATATGATACAAAAAAGGAAATGATAGCACAACAAGAACAAAGTGCTTTGATTAAACAAGTTGACAAACAACGTTGGACTCCGCTTCATTGTGCAGCATACTTTGGTAGTACTTATTATATCACAAAAGTGTTGCTGGAAGTTGATAGATCTATAGCATACATGAAAGATGCAAAGGGCATGACAGCTCTTCACATTGCAGCTCATTGAAGCCATCGTTGGGTAATGGAAGATATTTTGCAATATTGTCTTGATTGTTACGAACTAGTCGACGAGAGAAGCTGGAATGCACTCCATTTTGTCGTGAACATATCTAATAGTAATTGGGCTGACTTTGGAGCGAAGTACATACCAAAGTTTTCATTACTCAACAACCTTTTAAATGAAAAGAATGCCCATGGGAACACACCTCTCCATCACCATTCCAAATCATTGCATTATATAAAGGATGTCATGTGTCATTATAGAGTTGATAACATGGCCTTCAACAAACAAAACTTCAACGCTTACGACATTGCTTTAACTAGTGAAGAATTATCTGATAAAAAGGTAAAGGAAAATTTAATTTTATTTCATGGGATATTTTTTTCTAATGGAAACTATGAGGACATTGTTTCCTTTTCTTTTTCCTTTCTGGTGTTGCATATTTATTTCTTATTTATATTTATTAAAAAAATCGATTAAGATATTATATAAAAGAGATATAAATTACAAATAACTCTTTTGATTTTGACTTGTTTTCAATTCAGTCTTATAACTTTAACTTTTATAATTTTTCAATATAATCCTTCCATCTACTTTCAATCAATATCAACATGTATTGTTAAGTCCATCAAAACTCAGTTATTTTGCAAAGTATAAGATCCTAAAATTATGGGAATATTGGACGGAACACTAAATGGAAAGATTAACTTGAAAATAAATTAAAGTTAGAAAACTGACTTGAGAAAAATAAAACTTAAAAAAGAAAGACTAAATTAAAAAAAGATTAATGCTGAATGGTGTCATTCGTAATTGAACAAAAAAAGAAACTAAAAAAATGTTAAAACTATTTGACCCTGCATATATGCCAATATTAAGGTGGAGTACTGAGTTGCTGCTGCTGCCAGGCTAGGGGCTGCAAGAATAATTCTACCTCTCACCTTATCCTTTCAAAATATGTGCACTCCTGTGCCTTGCTGGCTATTCCCTTTCTCAAATCCTAATTATTAGTGTTCTACTACATGTTGCACAGTTTATGCAGATTACACGTGCATTTATTGACAATGGTCTTCGTACGGAATTTCGAAGACCCTTAGGAGATGATATCCTACCAAAGAGAAAACATTATGAATATAAGGGGGAACCTTGGTATGCTGAGCTCGAACGCGGGAATGCTGAATGGAAAGCCCGTAAAGACCGATTTGTTTCTATCATGAAAGAAACATCCCAATACCATTTGGTGGTGGACACACTCATTGCAACCGTGACTTTTGCGGCAGGTATTACCATGCCTAGAGGTTTCATAGGTCAAGAAGGCCCACACCCAGGCTTTGCAGTTCTGACGAGTAATACTGCTTTCTAAGCATTTATTATTACAAATACCATAGCCATGGTGCAATCTTGTTCTGCTGCCTTTATCCAACTATTCATGCCACTATTGTTTCTCGACAAAGATTCTGGAGACTTTTCTTTCCTACTTGCCTCGCTGGCCTTCTGCCTATCCATATCTGCCATGGGAGCAATGTTGCTGGCATTTGTTTTGGGCACATACGCTATGTTAATGCATTCCTTGGGTCTTGCCATTGCCAATTCTATCATCGGATTCTTCTTCTTCATCCCCCTCTTTTTCCCCCTCCTTTTCGTAGGTTGTCGCATTCCTTGAATTGTATTGTCTATCGTTGCGAGGTCATTTGTGAGTATATTTTAAATTTCTGTAGACAAAATTAGTTTTTCCATTTCCACGTGCTTGTGAACCAGTTTAGTATCTGGAGACTGTTACGTACTTGGTACAACTGTTTCAGTTATTGCATCTTCACGCTTTAATTAATTTTTCAAACTGTTCCTTGTAAGACTATTTAAATTTTGTTGACTCAGTGTGGTTATTTAATAAGAATAATTTTGATTATTAAATGTTTGAGCAACTATGAGCAATTTTGTAATTAATTAATTGACAAGTACTGTAACATAGGCAGGTCTATATATGATCCGATTCCACCCCTCCATATATAAATGCAGGAAAATGGTTTAGGCTAGTTAGCTAATTACCAAGTCAATCTATCATATATCTCCAAAAAAAAAAAAAAAAAGAGTCAATCTATCATATATCATACAATATATACATTTTTCAGAGTTCTTTATTATATATGTCTTTATTTTTCTACCAGTTGTGGTAGAAAAGTACCTTTGGATGTCACTCTTGCATGAGATTGATTGTGAAAATATTATGTCTTTAGAAAAACCTTAAAAAAAGGAAAAAAGAACTTAAAAATAAATTAGAGACACACACAGTACAACACCAAAAATTTACATGGTTAGCTTTTAGCCTGCCTTCTGAAAAGTATTGCAATGCATGAAGAAAGAAATAAAGGAAAAACACAGAAGAACGAGAGAGAGATTTGACGGAAGAAAATTCTATTCTCATTGATAACTAAATCAGATACAAGTCCCAATTTATATAAAGGTAACCAGATCCGTAGAGAGTGGAATTAATCTAACTAACTCTCAATCAATTGCTTCCAAACTCTCACACGTGTACATAAATAGTAGCAGACTACTCCCTTCCTCAACTGAACCATGCTACCCGTAGTTTACCTCCTATTTTACCCATACTATAGGTCTTTTACCAGCAGCCTTATCACCAATTGTGTTAGCAACTTTACCATCAGTAGCATGTGCCTAATGTGCCTTCACACCTTCATGGATAGCAATGAGAATAAGAAGAAATTTCACTAGCAAATTTAAAGAATACAAAATGATATAGAGGTACAGTGACAAAACCCAAAAATATACCCAAATAGTTTTTCTTTAACTCAACCAGCAAACCAAGTTAAATACAAATTAATTCACATCTCTCTGCACACACTCAAAATAACAAGCTACATCTCATGTATATACTACCCAAAAAAAAAAAAACAAAAAAAGAAACCAAACCAATGTCAGCAAAATGATGCAAGAAAGTCAAGCATTTAACCTGGGTCTAAACATAAAAATTTAATCTTGCTAGAGTGGATGCGGAAGGAAAAGCATAGAATAGGAACATCGAGAACACAAGGGTTACGTAGTTCAGCCTTGACGGCTTACATCCACGAAGGAATCCCTTAAGGGCTACATCTTTATTGTGTAAGAGTGTAGTACAATAACCTCCTGTATTACAATGAAACCTAACATGAGTATATATAAGCGACTAAACCCTAGACTAGTAGTACAAGTATGACTGGGCTTGGGCCTATTACATTGGGCTAATATATGTTTAATACATATCTCTAACACCCTCCCTCAAACTCAAGACGGAAGCTCGATGAAGGCTTGAAGTTGGATAAGCATGAGAAGATCACTTGAAGATGCCGTGAAGAATGCCTTTGAAGAAACCACAATGAAGAATGTGCCAATTGACCAATTTTGGAGTCTCAAATGCAAAAACGAAGCCCAAAATCGGAATCTACGCGAAAAACTAAGCAAGACAGGCCCTTTTGGAAATTTTGACTTTTGGTCAAAGGTTAATGCAAAAAGTCAAAGTCAAATGGTTCAGGTCAAAGTCAGCTGTCAGTGCTTATGGGTTAGATCCGGGTTGTCAGGGTCGGGTCGGTCTGGGTCAATGATCAGCTAGGTGACGTGGTGCTGACGAGGCAACACTACTGACGTGGCTGATGACGAGCTAAGGCTGACGTGGCATTTGCTGACGTGGCATTTAATGACGTCATGGATGATAGCATCACAGTTTTCGGCGCGTGGCTGTTCCATCGACGCATGGAGGAGAAGCTAGAAACTAGGGAGGCGTGTGGAGGCGCGTGTAAGGTCGGATGAGGTTCGGAATCTCAGGTTCTGTAGATCGATGGACGAGGAGGCTGTCATGGCGGCGCGTGTACCAAGAACACGATCTGGAAGTCAGGAATCTGAGGCGGCGTGTGTGAGCGTTCTAGAAGCCATTGTCCGCGGGTGGGGGCGCGTGCGGCTGCCGTTGGAGGTCGAGTTTCTGGGTTTTGGTCGCGATATGCCATGGAGCACGTATGTCTTGTTGGTTTCATTAGGCGAAGGCTTGATGTGCATATATCTGATAGGGAGAGGCACAGATTTCTTGGGCTTGAGGATTTGGACACAGTAGTGAGCCATGGCGACTACGAGATGCTATGAAATCTAGATCCAGCAGACAAGCATGTGTGACTTTTGATGGTGGTGTGCACATGAGAATCTTCTTTTGCTTGTTTGCTGCCAAGAACGAAGTTTGGTTCTGATACCATGTTAAATATCAGTATTATTAGCAACGTGATTTGTGTCATACCATGTTGTGTATGCTAGAGTGGATGCGGAAGGAGAAGCATAGAATAGGAACACCGAGAACACAAGGATTATGTGGTTCAGCCTTGATGGCCTACATTCACGGAGGAATCCCTTAAGGGCTACATCTTTATTGTGTAAGAGTGTAGTACAATAATCTCCTGTATTACAATAAACCCTAACATGAGTATATATAGGCCACTAAACCCTAGACTACTAGTACAAGTAGGACTGGGCTTGGGCCTATTACATTGGGCTAATATATGTTTAATATATATCTCTAACACATTTTATAAAGGTGTGCAACACAAGTGTGAAGAAACAAATCTGATCTTGCATCTAATAGAGGCGTGCAATTGAAGTCATATGCTTGACGAATCTCCACTTGCCTTGAAATGAATCAAGCCTTACAAACAAAATTTGCAGACTGTCAAATTTAATTAAATATCTCTCCACTTTGTTAGACTTCTCTCAAGCCATAAATGCCTCAAGTGCTAATCTTCTTGTAATTCTTAGTAAATTATGATTCTTCTTCTTCTTCTTATTCGACTTGGATTTTTTCTTTTGGACTGGGTTGACGAGAGTAACATGACTTGTGGGATTGATCAATGTTTGTACTATCCAAAGCCATGGTTTGGCTTGAAAGAAAAAAAGAAAAGAAAAGAGAAAGTCTAGGGACACCCAACTCCATACCCAAATCCATAACATGTTTAGGTGTTACCTTGTGCTAACCTAGATTTTATTTATTTATTAAGTTCCTATGTAGGTTTCATGTATAAGTGCTGAAATCTGATCACAAAATGACACCCAAGCAAGTTGTGAAATTGGACATAAATTTGGGTGTGGTCGTAGTTCTTCTCAAAAAAAAAAAAAAAAAAAAAAAAACCTAACAAAGAAAAGTACCTGGAGGAATCATTAACAAAAACAATGGCAAAGAGATACACAGCAAATAGAGAAAAAAATTGAGAAGGTAAGGATATAAGTTTTCTTTCAAAACTATGGGCTGTGATTGGCTATGGTGGCAATGATGGTGTTTAGGGGAGAGAGAGGGAGGGAGAGAGAGGAAGAGATTTTGTTATGTCCATGAGGGAAAGTTTGTCAAGTGATGGGCACATGATCAACTTACAGAAATTCTAGGACACGTTTTTATTCAAATTAAAATTTTCTAAATTTATATTTCATGTCATTTTAATTAATCACACAACAAAAAAAGAAGCAAGTATGTTAATAATAACAAACCATAAAAAACCTATTAATTTTTTTTTTTTGCCCAGGGGAGGAGAGTTATTAAGGAAAATAATAGTAATCAATATTCAGAAAGTTTTTTGATAAGTACTTATTAAAAGAATGTGTGGTAGAAGATCATGAAATTTGTTAAAGAAAAGCCAAAATTCTTGTAATTTTTACTGTTGCTCATCAAAATAACAGTCCTTGTACTAATAATAAAGATACTGATAATTCTAATTTAATTTTTTGGTATAAATAAAAATATTGGAAAAAGATAGGACTGCACAAAAATGAATATACATGTAGGTGCGCAATTGAACCAATTGAACCAACCTAAGACAAATACAGATCAGGGGTCCAAACATACCAGATCAAGGTTCAGCACATGAATTGAAAGACTTGCACCTTCTAGTGTCTCGAAGATCGGAAACTCCACTCAATCACCATTAAGAGCAAAGACTACTCTTTTGGTTGTGGTCGTGGTCAATGGGGTCAGGAAGCTGCTGGTCGTGGTCACTGGTGATGGGTGGTGTGCTGTCCTGACTCCTAATACCATCTTAAGCATTCGGAAGTGTGAAGGGCTGTAGGCTTAAAATTAATCCATTTGTGTTAATGGGGATATAAATAGACTTGATGTGGATTGTTTATTATATTTAAGATTATGTGTAATCTTATTTGCATGTTTATAAAACTACGTGATTTTGAATTTGTTGTGTAAATGAAGATATGGATAGAAATGGATATAAATCTTCTTTGCTTATTTTAGTTCTTGAAGGTATAAATGAAAATGAAAGGTTTAGTTATACGTGACGTTTCGGTAAGGTCGTCACAACAAGCCTCTAATGAAGATGTGGATCATGAGTCACAACAAGAAATTGGCCAATCACCCACAGTTAATCCATCAAATGCACCAAATCCAGGTATTTTATATATTTCTAAGATTATGTTTGTGATTATGGTTAATATTGTTTGACAAATATCCCATATTGCATGACAATGGCTTTTATTGTTTTATTCTCATTATAGTTGTGTCGCTTCCAGTACGTGCTACTCGTGGTGCTAGCAAGTACTCAATCATTTGGAATCTCCCTGAAAATCACAAGATTGAATTGCCATTAACTAGTTCAAATCAGCCAATTAAGAAGGCAGGGAGGAACTTCACAGGTTGGTTGGGTACAATTGCACGAAAACCCCATTTGTGCCCAATTAAGTATAAGAATTGGACAAGAATGCCAGATGAATTTAAGGAACAAATATGGGATATTGTTCAGGTATTCAGGAAGTTATAGACTATATGTGTATTATTCTATCTTGTATTGAGTTTTACACAAATGTTTAGCTTGATATGGATTTTGCTAACTAAGCTATTGCATGTAGTCAAAATGGATTTTGCCTGAAGAACCTGCTAAGTTGGAGGCAATGAAGAATAGGACATTGTCCTCAGTTGCAAAATCTTGGAAGAACCACAAGTCAGCTTTGAAGAAGAAGTATTTCCTAGGAAGAGGAAATAGAGCACGAGTACCACCAAATGTAATTTCTGAAGATTATGAAGACCTTGTTCAGTATTGGAGTTTACCAAAAACGAAGGTATTATTCAATATTGATATGCTTTAATTGTTCTACATCATCATCAAAACAAGAACATTCATGTGAATATCTTTATTCTACATTGAATATCTACCATGAAAAATATATTCAAATAATACTTTGTTTAAATATGTAATTTTTTTAAATGTAGGAGGTTGCTTTGAAAAACAAGAACAGTCGTTCTAAGCAAACAAATGTGCATACTGGTGGTTCAAAAAACTTTGCTTCATATGCAGAAGAAATGGTAATGACTTAATAATTATCTTGTAAATGACTTATTAGATTGTTGTTAAGTTTGTATGAAACCATTATTCCTAATTAAATAAATGAATTGACCATAATTTAGGTAACAATGCTTGGGCATCCTGTAGAGCGTGCGGATGTATATGTAAAACTCCATCTTCATAAAGATGGTACTCCAGTTAACACCGTAGCAAAAGGCAACATTGTAAGTAATATCATGATTTGGTAAGAGTAATATTGAATCTATTAACATTGTTAATTTCTAATGTGTTATTGTGTTCAAATTTTGAATATTAGGAAAAAATCAACGAACTGTTGAGTGAGTCCTCAAATCGTGTGCAATCATCTGACCTTACTGGTAGTATTCCATGGGCACCAGATGATGTATATGCTCAAGTGTTTGGTAATGAGCGCAATGGTCGTGTTCGAGGTGTGGGATTTGGCCCAACTCCAAGTATGCATCCTGCCAAGAGCACTCCTACAATTGCTCAAGTAAGAAGCCAAGAAAGGGATGCTGAAGTGACTCAGTTAAAGAATCAAGTGGCTTCTTTGATGGAGAAAGTGAATCGTTATGAAAACTTGGAGGAGCGAATGACCCAATTGATGCAACTAGTGCAAAATCAGCAAAATCATTCTTCAGAAGCTAGTCGAGTATTAAATTTTAATGTTTTAAGAATGTATTTGGTTTTTAAATTTTTTAAGTATGGTAACTATTATTTTGTTACTAGAAATGATTACTTTATGAACTTACTAGATACTTTAATTTGTATTCAGGGTGGTTTCGGTTTAGATCATCAATCTCCAACTCCTTACAGGTCACAGGCTTCATCCCATCAAGAAACTAGCATATAGCGGTACATGCAATGTTTTAAGGACTCCATGGGCTACTACATAGTTATTTTGAACAACCACAATTATTTTGGAACTATTGTACTTTGTTTATAATATTGTCATAGTTTGGGTGGTGGTTCTTTTTTGGTATAAGTAGACAAGTGTTTTGTTACAACCACATTTATTTTGGAAGTATTGTACTTTGTTTAATATTGTCATAGTTTAGGTGGTTGTTTTTATTTGTAGGGAGACAAGTATTTTGTTCAATTCAAGATGATATATGTATTGGTATTAAACACACACACACACACACACACATATATATATATATATATATATTGAATCTATGGTTAACGTGTTATTGTGGAATATTGATGATCAATAGGTATATTTGATTTATTAAAAGTTTGTGTTAGTTATTGTTCAATTTTAAGCAGGTTTATATAGCATTTTTAGTATTTGAGAAAAAAAAAAAATGAGCAGGTTTTTGTGACGTTTTGAAAACGTCACTAAAAAGTAAGAGGAAATCCTTTTTAGTGACACCTTTAAAACGTCGCAAATAATCAATCCTATAGCGACGTTTTCAAAATGTCACTAAAAACAAGGGGACAAATGCTTTTGTGACATTTTTGAAACATCACTATATGTGTGATTATTTGTGGCGTTTTAAAAACGTCGCTAAATGTATTTTCCAACATTATATATGAAAATGTAATATTATTTAGTGACGTTTTATAAAACGTCGCTAAAAGTTTTTAAATGTCACTACAGAATAACATATGGCGACGTTTTTCGAAACGTCACAATAGATCTATATTGACCACTCTATTGTGACGTTTTTGAACGTCGCAAAAGAAAACGTCGCTATAGACCATTTGGGTCTATAGTGACGTTTTTGGGTTTTTAGTGACGTTTTTAAAATGTCACCTAAACCCAGATTTCTTGTAGTGATACTAACACAACATTATACCAATCTGTCCCTCATAAGTATACTACTCATAACAGCTATGATGAAGGGAAAACATTTACCTCACATTGAATCGTTAGCTATGACATATTGAATTTATGTAGCACAAACATGTTTTTTGTTTACTAATAATCCAACTCTGCACATAAAACTTTTTGCTTTAATCAAAATGCTTTGTTTTTTTAGAAAGAAAGAAGGAAGTGGCTCACATGATTCTAGACTGCAACAAAAACAAAGAGTATTGTCTTGC